>NC_051862.1:209853576-209916076 GCF_015732765.1 Culex quinquefasciatus | reverse complement strand
TCTCGAGATATGGCCCCTTAAGTGATATTGATGTACTTTTTTGAAGCCGGATCTCAATTAAATGTATGTAAACTATGTCCGGATCCACCATCCGACCCATCGTTGGTTAGGTTATCAAAATACCTTTCCAACGAGTCTACAAACATTGTAAACATTGAAGATCTGGCAACCCTGTCTCGAGATATGGCCTCTTAAGTGATATTGATGTACTTTTTTGAAGCCGGATCGCACTTAAATGTATGTAAACTATGTCCGGATCCACCATCCGACCTATTGTTGGTTAAGTCATCAAAAGACCTTTCCAACGAGTGCAAAACATTGAAGATCTGGCAACCCTGTCTCGAGATATGGCCCCTTAAGTAATATTGATGTACTTTTTGAAGCCGGATCTCACTTAAATGTATGTAAACTATGTCCGGATCCACCATCCGACCCATCGTTGGTTAGGTTATCAAAATACCTTTCCAACGAGTCTAAAACATTGAAGATCTGGCAACCCTGTCTCGAGATATGGCCACTTAAGTGATATTGATGTACTTTTTTGAAGCCGGATCTCACTTAAATGTATGTAAACTATGTCCGGATCCACCATCCGACCTATTGTTGGTTAAGTCATCAAAAGACCTTTCCAACGAGTGCAAAACATTGAAGATCTGGCAACCCTGTCTCAAGATATGGCCCCTTAAGTAATATTGATGTACTTTTTTGAAGCCGAATCTCAATTAAATGTATGTAAACTATGTCCGGATCCACCATCCGACCCATCGTTGGTTAGGTTATCAAAAGACCTTTCCAACGAGTCTAAAACATTGAACATCTGGCAACCCTGTCTCGAGATATGGCCACTTAAGTGATATTGATGTACTTTTTTGAAGCCGGATCTCACTTAAATGTATGTAAACTATGTCCGGATCCACCATCCGACCTATTGTTGGTTAAGTCATCAAAAGACCTTTCTAACGAGTGCAAAACATTGAAGATCTGGCAACCCTGTCTCAAGATATGGCCCCTTAAGTAATATTGATGTACTTTTTTGAAGCCGAATCTCAATTAAATGTATGTAAACTATGTCCGGATCCACCATCTGACCCATCGTTGGTTAGGTTATCAAAATACCTTTCCAACGAGTCTAAAACATTGAACATCTGGCAACCCTGTCTCGAGATATGGCCACTTAAGTGATATTGATGTACTTTTTTGAAGCCGGATCTCACTTAAATGTATGTAAACTATGTCCGGCTCCACTATCCGACCCGACGTTGGTTAGATTATCAAAAGACCTTTCCAACGAGTCCAAAACATTGAAGATCTGGCAACCCTGTCTCGAGATATGGCCTCTTAAGTGATATTGATGTACTTTTTTGAAGCCGGATCTCACTTAAATGTATGTAAACTATGTCCGGATCCACCATCCGACCTATTGTTGGTTAAGTCATCAAAAGACCTTTCCAACGAGTGCAAAACATTGAAGATCTGGCAACCCTGTCTCGAGATATGGCCCCTTAAGTGATATTGATGTACTTTTTTGAAGCCGGATCTCAATTAAATGTATGTAAACTATGTCCGGATCCACCATCCGACCCATCGTTGGTTAGGTTATCAAAATACCTTTCCAACGAGTCTAAAACATTGAACATCTGGCAACCCTGTCTCGAGATATGGCCTCTTAAGTGATATTGATGTACTTTTTTGAAGCCGGATCTCACTTAAATGTATGTAAACTATGTCCGGATCCACCATCCGACCTATTGTTGGTTAAGTCATCAAAAGACCTTTCCAACGAGTGCAAAACATTGAAGATCTGGCAACCCTGTCTCGAGATATGGCCCCTTAAGTGATATTGATGTACTTTTTTGAAGCCGGATCTCAATTAAATGTATGTAAACTATGTCCGGATCCACCATCCGACCCATCGTTGGTTAGGTTATCAAAATACCTTTCCAACGAGTCTAAAACATTGAACATCTGGCAACCCTGTCTCAAGATATGGCCCCTTAAGTAATATTGATGTACTTTTTTGAAGCCGAATCTCAATTAAATGTATGTAAACTATGTCCGGCTCCACTATCCGACCCGACGTTGGTTAGATTATCAAAAGACCTTTCCAACGAGTCCAAAACATTGAAGATCTGGCAACCCTGTCTCGAGATATGGCCCCTTAAGTGATATTGATGTACTTTTTTGAAGCCGGATCTCAATTAAATGTATGTAAACTATGTCCGGATCCACCATCCGACCCATCGTTGGTTAGGTTATCAAAATACCTTTCCAACGAGTCTACAAACATTGTAAACATTGAAGATCTGGCAACCCTGTCTCGAGATATGGCCTCTTAAGTGATATTGATGTACTTTTTGAAGCCGGATCGCACTTAAATGTATGTAAACTATGTCCGGATCCACCATCCGACCTATTGTTGGTTAAGTCATCAAAAGACCTTTCCAACGAGTGCAAAACATTGAAGATCTGGCAACCCTGTCTCGAGATATGGCCCCTTAAGTGATATTGATGTACTTTTTTGAAGCCGGATCTCAATTAAATGTATGTAAACTATGTCCGGATCCACCATCCGACCCATCGTTGGTTAGGTTATCAAAATACCTTTCCAACGAGTCTAAAACATTGAACATCTGGCAACCCTGTCTCGAGATATGGCCTCTTAAGTGATATTGATGTACTTTTTTGAAGCCGGATCTCACTTAAATGTATGTAAACTATGTCCGGATCCACTATCCGTCCTATTGTTGGTTAGGTTATCAAAAAACCTTTCCAACGAGCCCGAAACATTGATGATCTGTCAACCCTGTCTCGAGATATGGCCACTTAAGTGATATCGATGTACTTTTTGGAAGCCGGATCTAAAAAATAGATGAAACTTGTGTACAGCCATTGTTGTGAGGAAGGCTCCAACCACATAGGTGGATTAAGTTAGTTTTTTCATTTAGAACAAAATTTTTCATTTTAGAATTTCGTGTTTTTTCTAACTTTGCAGGGTTTTTTTTAGAGTGTTACAATGTTCTACAAAGTTGTAGAGCAGACAATTACAAAAATTTTGATATATAGACATAAGGGGTTTGCCTATAAACATCACGAGTTATCGCGATTTTACGAAAAAAAGTTTTGAAAAAGTTACTTTTTGCGTTTCTCTTTGTTTCGTCGTCCGTGTCTGTCGCGGGTGACCATGAACGGCCATGATCGGTGACGACCAACTTTTTCAAAACTTTTTTTCGTATAATCGCGATAACTCGTGATGTTTATAAGCAAACCCCTTATGTCTATATATCAAATTTTTTGTAATTGTCTGCTCTACAACTTTGTAGAACATTGTTACACTCTAAAAATAACCCTGCAAAGTTAGAAAAAACACGAAATTTTAAAATGAAAATTTTTGTTCTAAATGAAAAAATGACCCTTCTGGGTCAATGTAGATTCGAAAAGTACATTAAATTTCCCATAAAATGACATGTTCCAAAATTTTTTACAGTCGAGTAACAGAAAATGGGAGAATTTTTAAAACGTTTTTAGTGTTTTTTTCGATGAAAAATACGTTTTTTCGGAATTCTGAGTACGCCATCAAATCGGGCGTCTAATTTTACATAAAAGTTCCTTTGACACCAAATTTCTATCTCATCACCGTTTCAGGCTGCAAATTATTGAAAAACACCTCTTTTTTCGCATGTTCAAAAATGGAAGGGGTCGTACCACCCCTCCGTCACGAGATATCAAAAAACGGACCTCGGATTCGTGATCAGGGACAAAAGTTACCCCTTAGGACAAAGTTTCACGCAAATCGAAGAGGGGTCGGGGCAACTTTTCTCGATTTCGTGTGAGTTGGTAGAGAATTACCCATAACTGAAAAGCGCTGGTTTTTGCCCCATTTGCCATGGCCGGTTGTAAACTGTGTTCGCACACAAGCATTTTCGATTTTTTAAATCAGAACACATTGTTTTTGAGACAGAGAATTAGTTCACAATTTGCGATGTTCGTAATGTTTTCTGCATATCGCTAAATTGTTCGTATTCTCTGAGTGTTTTTTTGCACTTTTCAAAATATTAAAAATTAACGAGAAAACAAAATAATTCCGTCTTGCTCCAATGCGTTAAAGTGGTTACAAAATAACTGGCAGAAAGTGTTTCAACACCCGAGAATTTGCCGTGTTGTAAACAACGATGTAACGGTAAAGCCGCATAAATGTTCTTGAAAGCTTTGAAACGCCTACTGTAATTCACTAAACTGTCATTTAGGCGTTAGGCAAAATTGAGAGCTTTCAATAAGCAAGCATTTAGGCGTTTTGGGATTGGGAAGCATACAACGACTGAGCGCTCGGTGGGACTTCACTACGACAAACGCAAACGTACCGAATAAACCACCGTGGTGCGCTGGTACGATGAACAAAAATACTAATACACAAAAAGGCTAGTACCGAAGCTAGAAAACCAAACCCGCGATGTGCGTTGTCACTGGCACATGGGAAGCTTGGACGCTTCCCAGAAATTCGTTCGCTCAGAGTTCGATCAGAGAATGAGCAAAACAAAAAAGATAGGCAAAAGAATGAGCATGAGGCTTCACAACGGATAGCTGCTTGCGTCTAGTTTGCGTTCACTGAAGCTTAGCATAGAAAATAATGATAGGCGATGTGTGATGAACGAGCAATCGATAAAGCAACTTGCACTAAAAGGGGGTAATCTAGTATCAAAACTCTATACGCGCCAGCATCACGCGCCAGCATTGCTCGCGTCTGCATGTGAAGCTCAACTTGGCAACTTGTCGACGAGGCGACGAAAATCGATCGTCCATGATTTTTTGCAGATTTTTCGAATGAATATTTCTCGAGAAATGATTTGGGAACGAAGCTTGATTTGGCGTCGGAGCCAAAAGCAAATACTATACCTTTCTTTAGTAAGAAAGGCAAAAAACAAAAAACAAAAAACAAAAAACAAAAAACAAAAAACAAAAAAACAAAAAACAAAAAACAAAAAACAAAAAACAAAAAACAAAAAACAAAAAACAAAAAACAAAAAACAAAAAACAAAAAACAAAAACAAAAAACAAAAACAAAAAACAAAAACAAAAACAAAAACAAAAACAAAAACAAAAAACAAAAACAAAAACAAAAACAAAAACAAAAACAAAACAAAAACAAAAACAAAAAACAAAAAACAAAAAACAAAAAAACAAAAAACAAAAAACAAAAAAACAAAAAACAAAAAACAAAAAACAAAAAACAAAAAACAAAAAACAAAAAACAAAAAACAAAAAACAAAAAACAAAAAACAAAAAACAAAAAACAAACTGGTGGTTCTGGTTCTGGTTCTGGTTCTGGTTCTGGTTCTGGTTCTGGTTCTGGTTCTGGTTCTGATCCGAGTTTTTTTTTTGATATCTCGTTTTGTTTTTCATCAATTTTCAGCTTGAAATGATGATGATTTGGAAATTTGAATTCCGAATAAAACGTGTTTTTCGATGATAATAATTTTTTTTATAATATGTTCATACAAGGTTTTTAATGTTATCAACCATTTTCACAAAATGAACGCCTTTTTAAATATATTTTTTGTGTTGATGATACTGTTTGTTCAAAAAAACTTTTTAAAGCAATCAACTTAGAACCACTCTAACGCCAGTGATTCCTTTTCGTTGTTGTCCAACGTGTGGCCATTTTTGAATTTCTTCCTTTTTTCGCATTATTTTTGTTTCACCAAGAGCCTTTCCCTCGTCCACGTGATGGATGGAAAACTTTCCATCACACAGAGCGACTCCCAGGACAACGAACGATTTCCATCCAAAGCGAAGTAAGGAAAATTTGCTGGGCGGACCAACCCCTGCAGAGAAACACACGCAGACACACATATGGCAAACAGTTTTTCATCAGTGCGAAAAGCTTGCGGTCGATTCCGACTGCGGGGAAAGAAAAGGGGGGTTTGGCAGGAATTTATTCGCATCAGAGCGTTTTTCCGAGGAAAGTGAGAGCAAAGTTTCTTGTTTTGTTTCGATTTGTGAGGAAAAGTCTGGCAGCAGCGAGAGAGAAAAAATGTTGTGCAAAACAAAAGCCCACTCAGTTAGGCCAGAGCAAGACACATATTTTTCCCCTGCAGGGGCATCAGTTTCTCTGTTGACGAGTTGGGAGGGGTTTTCCATCCAATTTTCACTAAAGATGGTGTTGTTTGGAGGAAGATTTAAATAATCCTTTTTTGATTGAAAAACATCAAATTAATATGAAATTTTGGAACTTTAATAGTCATCAACCTTAATAAGACCGTAAAGCATAATGTCACCTTAATCCAACATGATGGAACCACCCCACACATGTGGGGCAGCATAAATTTGACGAGTACAATGCAGCAGCAGGTTCCATTGTTTCCTGGTTGATGGCGATGAATTTCAGGTCGTGCAGTTCTGGGGAACCATTTTTTTCTCGTTCATTTCATTTTTCAGAAAAGGACAAAGGGGCGACACATTCATTATGGTTGACTTTGTCTGGGGAATTTAATTAAAATTTTGACAGGTCAGCATCCAACATCCCAAGCTGGATTCATTATTTTGGATCTTTGAAAAATCCAAATATTCTAAATCTCATTGAAACGAATCTTCAATAATAAAAATTGATCATCTAAATATTTTCCCATTGCATTAACGTCACAGCTATAAAATGACGCCAGAACGAGCCTGTCACTGGCACAAGCTCATTCACACAGAAATCCTTCCATTCATACAAGTACAAGTACAGCCACACCGCTTCGATGACAAATTGTGTCGAGAAATCATTATAATGGCAACCCTTCAACTCAATTCAAACCGGTGCAGAAGCGGGGAAGAATACGAAAAATACCAAATAAAAATCGATCGATTTTGCTCCGCGGCATTGTCCGGCGTTGAGCAAAAATAAATCGGATCAACTATTAAAACGTACACCACCAGAAAACAGCTCAACAATGGCTGAATTCGGATCGAGTCGTATCTCCAACTTCTTTTTTATCCCCCAACTGTGGAAAATCCTTTTCCACAGTCGCTTTTCCGCAACGTGGCGCGATGCCAATTTTTATTTTTATGATTTCATGTACCACCCACAACTCACCCCACTCCACCTTTTTCCTCCGTTGAGGCAAACAACCACAAACAACTCAACTAAAGTTGCTGGGAATATAGGAAAATATGAGTGGAAATCCGAAAAGCAACAACCAATTTGCCCATGTTCCATTTCGTCCATTTCGGGTTGCACCGAGGGCCCACCAACAACAAACAACAATAACGATCAATTTCGTTGACATTTGGGAAAATGTGAGGATTGAGGGCTTGCAGCCGCGCGCCGTTCCAGCAACAGATGGGGGGGGGAAGCTCTTCTTTTTTTTGCTAGAATATACAGCACAACTTTGTGGTTAATTTATGTCAATGCAAATTAGTGTGATGTATTCGTGACTATTTTTTATTATTATCTGCTGTTTTCTGTCAGAAGAGAACATTTGTAAAATTTGATAAAACGACTTATTTGTTTTTTTTTTTTACTGGAATTAATTTCTCCATATTCTCTTTTGTCAAAAGAAGATATTTTATATAGTGTTATCATATCGAGCTTAAATTTTGTTGATTTTCTTTATCCTTGCAAAGTCATGGAAATCGCCATTGATCAATGACTGCCAACTAGGACGTCATTAAAATATAACTCAAATAAAATTTTTAGACACATTTGCTTCTGGTCAAACATTTCTTCACTGATTTCAAGTGTACTGTGGTTGACTTCGAAATGACCTTAAAAATGTAAAATATTCTGAATATTTATTTTGTAATTATTTATTTTGTAAATTAATCTAAAATGCACTTTGTGCATTGATGATTATATTTAGCATGTTTTGAAAAAATTGAGAATATTTTAAAATTTAAATTTCCGAAACACATTAGGCTGGTACAAATATTTTTTAAAGTTTTTGTCACCCCCCCCTTCAAAATTGGCCCGAAAAATCAGGGGGCAAAAACAAAATTTTTACAAAAAACTTCAAAATTTCAATGAAAATTCAAGGGCAACCAGCTGCAATCAAATTAAAATACATTCTCCTGCGTTTAAAATCATTTTTAGCATGTTTGGGTTTATTAAAAAATCTTAAGATTTTTTGAAAATTTTCGATGCAAAATCTTTTTTTTCGATACAATTTTTGTTTTTGTCAGATCTTAGATTTTTTGAAAACTAATGATTGCAAAATAACTGAACTAGTGTAAAATACATTTTAAAACACTTTTTTCATTTAAATGTGAAGATTATGGCTTGTAATTTAAATTTTTATATTTTTTTATTTTTTTGCCCCCCCCTTGACCTCGGCCAGGGTCGAGGGACAAAAACTTTTTTAAATATTTGCATCGGCCTTATTGTAATTATTTTTTATGGGATAACAACGTCGCGTCTTTTGTCTAGACATTTTTAAATGAAATGTATTTTAAAACACTTTTTGCATTCAAATGTTGAAATCATATCTACACCCAAAGGAAAAATATATCTCAAAATTTGCAACAGGGGATTTGCTGCAGAAAATGTCACATCTTATAACATTTTTTGCATCAAGCCCGTAGATCATTTTTGCCCGCGTGTAAACATTTTATCAATCTGCAGTTCTCACCAACACATATAATGCTGGCCCGTCCCCGAGCAACACTCCAAAGAGAAGCATATGTTGGTGCTCTTTCACTCTCATTTCATCAAGCGTCCATGGCGCGGTGGTAGCGTGTCGGATCAATAACCAAAAAGTTGGTGGTTCAATCCTCGTTCTGTTAAGGTTTTTTTTTGTGAAATACAACCAAAAAACCGTCGGTTATGTCGATAATTGTCGGTAACGGGCAAAAATGTCATACCCCTATATCGCAAAAAATGCATGAGGACAGTTTTCATGCAGATTCTGATATACTTTTCATGCCGCCATGCATCACAATCATGCGACCGCCGTTTGGGTGTAGTTTTTTTCACGAACATATGAAATATTCATATCTTGAGTATTTTTTTCAAAACAATCAATGTGCCATGGGTTTGCTATGTTCAATTACCCTTTTTTGAAAAAGAAAACGAGGTATTAAAAAGAAAATGAAAAAAATAAATCAACTGTTAAAAAAATATATTTTATTTCAAGAATTTTTTTTTATTTGAAAATTTAGAATTTTTCAATCGTTTTTTTTTTGTAAGTGTTAAGCCATAAATTTTCAAAAACTGTGTATTTTATCAAACTAATATAAGAGCAGTTATCCACCGAAACCGAAAATGGAATTTATTTAAATTTATTGATTTGACACAAACTTTGTGGGGCCTTTCATAGGACCAAAGAAGTCTCCGTATAATTTTGGTAGCGGTCCATAGAAAATTGTTACGTAAATATCCGAAAATCTGTAGCATTTGAAGGAATTGTCCAATCAATTTGGAGTCTTCGGCAAAATTGTTAGTATTTATGAGGACTGTTGAAAACAAAATTGGTACACGGAAAACCATTTTTTTCGGTTTTTAAATTTACTACTTTCATCATAAATCACTTTCCAAAAATCTATTTTTTTTTTTCATTTTTTGATATGTAAGGGACAACATTTGAGCCATAGAAAAGTGCGAGAAAAAAATTTCAAAATATTATTTCCGAAAAGATCATAAAACATAATTGTAGTTTATGCAACAAGCTGCAAAAAAACAAAGATTTTTTCCAACTCGGTGAACCTCGTCGGATAAATACAACGAGTGCTGAAAAAATCAAGTTTTGCAACGATTTCCACACAACTTTTTTTTGCAATTCCGAAAATCACCCTTTGAATAGAATTGTAAGTCAAATGTTCATGTGTTTAGTCAACCATTTAAATCAAAATAATATTGAAAAAAATTACTTTTCGAAACAAGTGCTGAAAAGTTCCACATTTCGGTGCTGAAAAGTAGAACTTTTCAGCATTTATTTTGAAAAGTGTTTCTTTTCGAAACTAGTATTTTTGGTCGTTTCGTCGTTCTAGAATGACAGGAAAAGTTACCAGTTTCAAGACTGAATTACAAATAACATATTTTTCATATTTTAACATTGGAAATTGGAGATTGCTGAGATATTGACATTAGAAAATGTGGAAATGTTTGGATGAGACTTAAAAAACTTAAATTTTATTGTTTCTTTTACTCGCTGTATTTTATTGGACTTTTTTTCATTTTTTTTTTTGAAAAAAAAAATTTTTTTTGGGAATGAACAATCATAGAAACCATAGAAAAAAAAATGTTTTTTTCAGTTAAATTTAATTTATTGAGTTGCTATATCATAGAATCGTTGCACCTTATCAAAAAAAAAATTTAAAGTAAGTTTGAATGGAAAATATTATTCTGCATTCAAAATTGAATTTAAAACATCAGGATGAATATCTTTTTTTTTTGTTTTATGGCTCAAAAGTGGCATTTATTGAAACCAAAAACGTATCATAAAAAAATTTAAATACGGAATTCAGGATGTTGAATTTCTGTAAAAACACGTTGATTTTTATGGCTGGGATGAGTAATTTTTTCACGATTTCGAGGAACTCTTTTTGCTTATTTGGACTCAACTTGCTGGTGTGAGCTCTACATCAAGTTAAGGAAGTACAGTATGTAAAAAAAGTATTTACACCCCTATGAACATTTTGTGATGAAACATGTAAACAATTTAAAATTTTACAAAAACCTAGTACTAAGTTTTGTTCAGAAACTGGTGTGGAACATTTTGCTACAAAAAAGTTCATGAAAAGATTTTTGCAATTCCGTTGTAAAACTACTTACTTTTCCTGTCATTCTTGAACAACGAAATAGCCTACTTTTCTGTACCAAAAATAACAGAATCGAATAGCAACACTTTTCAAAATAAATGCTGAAAAGTTCTACTTTTCAGCACTGAAATGGGTGCTGAACAGTTGATCTTTTCAGCACTTGTTTAGAAAAGTAACACTTTTCAATTTTTCATTTATTTAAACGATTTATTGACAAAATACATGGAAATTTGACTTAAAATTTCACTTAATGGGTGTTTTTCGGAATTGCAAAAAATGTTGTATGTAACTCGATGCAAAACTTGATTTTTTCAGCACTCTTCGTATTTATCCAACTCGGTGAACCTCGTTGGATAAATGTACGACTCGTGCTGAAAAAATCCTCTTTTTGCAACTTGTTGCATAAACTACTATTATATAAAAAGTTATATTACAAATACTATTACAGAAATCAGAAAGGGTGCAAAAAAAGTTTGTACAACTTTCGAAAAATTAACATAAATAAAGTTATTTGTTGACAAATCACCATAAATCCAGTCTCTCAACTCCTAATAGGCATCAGACTGATTAAAATAATAATTTGTATTGAATATAAAGTTTACTAAATACTTAGTATAAAAGTTTATATAACTCTGGAAATTTAATATGGAGTTTATCTAAACTTAATTTTGCAAACTTTCAATTTATCTTATTGTCAATATATGACCATAGAATTGCTAAATAAACATTTTGGAGTGGTTATAACACTGTTTGTATCGATAAAATTTACTCACAAAATATGTATAAATTTTAGGAAAAATTGAAAAAGTGTCCGAATTTTGCCTGAAATTTGTTAAACCTGATTTTGTTTAAAAAATTATCGTTTTATATTGAATTTAATACTGAATTTTATACTTTACATGAAATTTGTTCAACTGAAATTGCTTGTAAACTTGGAGATTTCTTTTACTTTTTTTTTCAAAAACACGTATTATTTATTATTTACTAAATAAATTCTTCTTGTGAAAAATTGTCAAAGGAATCCGAAAATGCATTCCGTTTTCCGATTCAAAATCATGTTCATTGAGAAAATCATGACACTTTGAGAAGTTTGAAATAATGACTCTCATTAATATTTTCTTAACTACAGTAAACTAACTTTTTAAACTTTTCAAAATTTCATGAATAGTACCACAGTCAGTATGATTCTAAACCATTCTGTAAGTATTTTAATTGTACTCTTCATTTTGCGGAAAAATCGCGAACCTATCAAAGTCACCCTAGCTATCTAAGTCACCCCGTTTTACGGTAGCTGTTTCATAGTCTTACTTTTAGTCCAATAATGCTCGAATACAATTTCAGTACATTAAGTATGCAGGTTTGCCAGCTGTCTTAAAAACTATTTTCAAATTTGTTGAAATTGTTTGTTTTTTTTTTTGTGACAAGATGACAAGTTTTTGAAACGTGCATGTTTCACCTAATTTAGCTCTTACTTAGCCCTCTGCATTTCTAAGATTCTTCTTGAAATCAGTGTCATACGTTCAGCAATTTGTCTTAAATGTTATAGCATATGTTCCAAGAAGTACCCCAAATGACAACCACATTTCAGCAGCTGCTCACTACTATCCCCTCCATAATTGCTCCATTTATTCCACGTCTTGTCGACCACTCCCGCCCAAAGAATAATAGACCCTATTAGGGTCACCAAGTCTGTTCGCCTGCCATAGAGTAAAAATGTCCTTTTTGTCCTTTGCGTACTCACCGGTAGTAGTTGAGCACCTGCGCGAACACCCCCGGGTGCCGATCGAAGAAGTACTCGTTCAGCACGGGGTCGTAGTTGCCGAGCGCCTCGGTCAGCCGGGACAGCCGCGTGGCCGGAATCTTCTTCAGCGTCGCCTTGTACGTCTCGTGCCGGATTCCGCCGACGTTCAGCACCACCCGGTTTTCCGAGTCCATGTTCATAAGATTCATCGCGCGACCTTAAAGGTCTCTGCTGCTGCTGCTGCTGCTGTTGGTGCTGGTGGTGTACGGCGTGCGTTTTGCTCCCAGATGTTAAGCAAGAGTGGATGGTGGTGGAGGTCGCTCCCCTGGGAGCGAGAGTGCCTTTCTTGATTAGGATTTTTTACGATTTCTTTTCCTGCTTTGTCACACACAGTTAATCACGGTGAGTCCTGCTTGGCGGGGTGACGGTGGCGTACTGTCCCCGGCCTGGGAGTGAAAGTTATTTTTCATCAACCGAATCTCTCCACCGGGTGATTAATCATCCTGGGAGGTTGATTTCGTCGTTCCGTTTTCGGTCCTTCCTGGGAAATCAAGTCCAGGTTGCTTGCCCCAGACTCCTTTTTTGCGGTGTGATTAATTCGTTTTGTCGTCCCTCTTGTGCTGCTGCTGCTCCTCCGGATGGTGACAGGGTGGACATCACCGGAACTCACGCCACAGCATCCGTCGTCGTTCGCCTCCTTGGACCGGGTCACACCACGCTGTTGACGTCCTCGTCGAGTTTACGTCTCCTGGGCACGAAGCTGCTGCGAGAAGTTGCTCCAACGACCTGGACGACCTGCTGAAATCGACGACGGGACGAAGGGACAACATCTTTTCCTGCCGGACTGATTAGCATTCTGGAGGAGGCAGCCCTCGTCCTGGTCGTCATTGAAGTCACTACTTTGGCTGATTCGATTGGCCACTGGGCTGATGTTGCTGCTGCTGCTCGGGATGATGATTGTGGGTGGTGATGTGGTTGGCGGTTCAGGGTGGCCACGGTTCGCCAGCATCGTTCGTCTAGAATTGGCGCAATACAGAGAGAGAGAGGAAGGAAATTGATTAGCAGTTGGTCCGGCCAGCATCAGCAGTAATGCAATGGTAGTGATTAGTATTAATGGAATTGAGGTTCTGTTCCCCGGATGTTTGATATGGTTTGTGGTGAAGTTTCGTGGGGGTATTAGCATAAAAGTTGATTACAGAGCTTCTACGAAATTATATCGATGGTAAAATGACAAGCAGGAAGATTGCCGATCGAAGGTCACAGGTTTCGCCAGTGAACAGTGAATTATTCAGGATATTCCTTGAACAATTCTTTATAAAGAACTTGATGCCTAATCCAATCCTAATCAAATTTAGTCTATCATCCAGTAAACTTATTGACTGATTTTTTTTATTTCCCAGACCAAAAAACTTCTTCAAAGTTTTAGAGATTTTGAACAACCTTTCTACCCAACCAACCGTACCCAAAACTAGTGCAACTGAACCCTCCCCTTAATCCCAGCAGCACCCCTCTAAGCTCGAAAGCAAATCAATTCACCTCGAACAATTTCATTACGGGCATGTTTTGTTTGAACATTATCCCGATTATGGATGCCACAACGTAACGCTGGCGTTCGCCAGCTCTGCCAGAGATCGAAAACTTTGCACAAACACCCACACAAAACTAAAATTGAAATTGTTACCAACCTGCTGGAAGCCCGTAAAACGAGGGTGGTGCACTAAATTAGTTACGCTCTAGTCTAGTGTGAGGTGCCCAAGCTTAGAGGGTGCACACCGTTGATGAAACCATTTCAGACGAGTTGAGTAACGGATTCATGCCACCTTTGCTGGCAGGACGAAGTTGACTGACTGTGTCAGACTAGCTGCAGCAGATTGAAATAGTCTGTGGCATAACGGGGCAGGAGCTGCGTGTGGTTTTTGAGGTTGGCGCGCTTGAATAATACGAGCTTTTATTAAATCTGAAAACATGGAAAATGTGGGGACGATGCTTTTCGGGTAAATGGATCGGTAGCAGCAAACAGGTAGATATTGCCACCACATTCGGAAGGTATGTGAGAGTTGGGTGCAAATTTGTTGCAAGTAGTACATGCAACACATGATATTGCTCTCAATTCAATGTGAATTTTGCTATTTTCTTTCGATTTTATATTTGTTTTTTAAATCTTTTATTAATTTTTATTTCTAATATCCTAAATGTCCATTCAACTATAATCTGTTTTGTAGCTTTAGATTTCTAAAGCATTACATAAGCTTTAAACTAGTTTTTTTCTTTCAATTTTGGAAATCTTATGTCCTAAGGAGTCAATTATTAAGCTAATTTGTCACGCTGAATTGTTTATTAGTTTTTTAACAAATCATCTGCTTTCCCAGTTAAAATTAACATTTGTATTTGTCATTTAGGAGAAATTCATTGTACGCTTTTAATCTGAAACAGCACCTTTAGTCATCATCGAGATTTATTTCCTAACCATGTTTTTTTTTCGTTTGGCTACTTATTAGAAGAATTGAGTGCATAAGTGTTACTGTTATGCACTGAAACAAAATTTGCAGTTTGCTGAAATCAAATCAATTAGAAATTGAATTTTTAAATTTACCGCTTCGTCAAGGTATGATAGATTTTTATGGTAAATATACGCCAATCGACAGGTTCGAATTCAAATGAAAGTCCTGTGAATTAATATAACTGTTCAACTCTGGTATAAGGATTCGCTCAAAAATTACGTCCATGAATAGGTCGAGGGGGGTAATCTGAAATCCTGAAAATCTCTGAACGTTTTGAATAAACCCTAAATACAATGCACCCATTTTCGGGATACATTAGGCAAATTGGGACGACTATTTTCGCTTTTTTTTTGTACAATATTATTTTATATTTTTGAATGATTTAAGTGAGAACTGACTCTGAGAGAGAAAGAGAGAGAGTTTAAAGAGCAAAATTTCAAAATCGGGCTTCGTCATGCACACGTGATATGGCTTGAGAGTCTTCACCCCGAATTGCAGCCAATTTGATCAATTCCATCTTGAGATATCGTGGCACCCGTAAATCAACTCGGTGTTTCGAGAAAAACGCTCAGAAAGTTTGACAGTCCGCTTTACGTACGGCAAAATGTTAAACTCAAAATCGTCTCTAACTCGGTATAATCATAAAATATCTCCATGAAACTTTCAGGAGTAATTCAAAATCATCTTTTTGCTGGATTCAATATATTTTTTGGAATGTGAAATTTTGTGATTTTCTACATATATGCAACCTCTTAAAATTATTTTATGTTATTTAAATCCGTAATTTACAATTTTATTCATTGGTAGAGAATTCACAAAAAAAAATCTGTCGATAAGAGCATGTTCAGGGAAACAAAATCTATCATACCTTGATAAAACTGAAGCGTCAACCGACATCAATTGTCAAGTAGTCAAAATCTCCCGTTGTGTAATAAACGAATCATTTCGGGTACATTGGATCCTAAATATTAAAAAATAAATAATAAGATAGTTTTTGGTAATTTTGTTTAGGTTTAACTTTTTGAGAAATTTGGGATATTTTTTTATAAATAATATCTTAACTCTTTGTTTTAGAGAAATTCTTCCAAAACATTAATTATTACTTAAGTTAAAGAAGGTATTTCTAAGGAATTGTATTATGACATCATGAAAGTGTTTCATTTTAAATTTACAAATACTAAAATAAGTTCTTCGATTGTAAAACGCAAAACTTTAAACTCAAATATGTTCCTTTTATTAAATTAAATTTGGTTTTAATCCGCATGGATTTTAATGTGACAGGTTTTGAAAAGTTTTAGTTTTTATATTATTTAACTTAGGCCGATGCAAATATTTAAAAACTTTTGCCCCTCGGCCCTGGCCGAGGTCAAGGGGGGGGGGGCAAAAAAATAAAAAAAAAATTAAATAACAAGCCAAAGTCTTCACATTTAAATGAAAAAAGTGTTTTAAAATGCATTTTACACTAGTTCAGTTGTTTTGCAATCATTAGTTTTCAAAAAATCTAAGATCTGACAAAAACAAAAATTGTATCGAAAAAAAAGATTTTGCATCGAAAATTTTCTAAAAATCTTAATATTTTTTAAGGCAAGGAGGAAGGGGGAGGGAGGTTAAAAAATATAAAAATTGAATTTGGGTAATTCTCCGCCAACTCACACAGCAGTTGCCCCGACCCCTCTTCGATTTGCGTGAAACTTTGTCCTAAGGGGTAACTTTTGTCCCTGATCACGAAACCGAGGTCCGTTTTTTGATATCTCGTGACGGAGGGGCGGTACGACCCCTTCCATTTTGAACATGTGAAAAAGAGGTGTTTTTCAATAATTTGCAGCCTGAAACGGTGATGAGATAGAAATTTGGTGTCAAAGGACTTTTGTGTAAAATTAGACGCCCGATTTGATGGCGTACTCAGAATTCCGAAAACGTATTTTCATCGAAAAAACACTAAAAAGTTTTAAAATTCTCCCATTTTCCGTTACTCGACTGTAAAAATTTTTGGAACATGTCATTTTATGGGAAATTTAATGTACTTTTCGAATCTACATTGTCCCAGAAGGGTCATTTTTTCATTTAGAACAAAATTTTTCATTTTAAAATTTCGTGTTTTTTCTAACTTTGCAGGGTTATTTTTTAGAGTGTAACAATGTTCTACAAAGTTGTAGAGCAGACAATTACAAAAATTTTGATAGAGGTTTGCTTATGAACATCACGAGTTATCGCGATTTTACGAAAAAAAGTTTTGAAAAAGTTGGTCGTCATCGATCATGGCCATTCATGGTCACCCGCGACAGAAACGGACGACAAAACAAAGAGAAACGCAAAAAGTAACTTTTTCAAAACTTTTTTTAGTAAAATCGCGATAACTCGTGATGTTTATAAGCAAACCCCTTATGTCTAATGTCTATATATCAAAATTGTTGTAATTGTCTGCTCTACAACTTTGTAGAACATTGTTACACTCTAAAAAAAACCCTGCAAAGTTAAAAAAAACACGAAACTTTAAAATGAAAAAAATTGTTCTAAATGAAAAAATGACCCTTCTGGGACAATGTAGATTCGAAAAGTACATTAAATTTCCCATAAAATGACATGTTCCAAAATTTTTTACAGTCAAGTAACGGAAAATGGGAGAATTTTTTAAACTTTTTTAGTGTTTTTTTCGATGAAAAATACGTTTTTTCGAAATTCTGAGTACGCCATCAAATCGGGCGTCTAATTTTACACAAAAGTCCCTTTGACACCAAATTTCTATCTCATCACCGTTTCAGGCTGCAAATTATTGAAAAACACCTCTTTTTCGCATGTTCAAAAATGGAAGGGGTCGTACCGCCCCTCCGTCACGAGATATCAAAAAACGGATCTCGGATTCGTGATCAGGGACAAAAGTTACCCCTTAGGACAAAGTTTCACGCAAATCGAAGAGGGGTCGGGGCAACTTTTCCCGATTTCGTGTGAGTTGGTAGAGAATTACCCATTTACAAGCCATGGTAAAAAAATAAGCTGGGTCTCGTTGCGCAGGGGTAGCGGCTTCGGCTGCCGATCCCGATGATGCTATGAGACGCGGGTTCGATTCCCGCCTTATCCACTGAGCTTCTATCGGATGGTGAAGTAAAATGTCGGTCCCGGTTTCTTCTGTCTCGTCAGAGGCGCTGGAGCAGAAATCCCACGTTAGAGGAAGGCCATGCCCCGGGGGGCGTAGTGCCAATAGTTTCGTTTTTTTTCGTTTCGGTAAAAAAATAAATAAACAAAGTGCATTAAATATCCACGTAAAATAGTAGTTTTGCAACAAGTTGCTTACAACATTTTTTGCAATTCCAAAAAACGGAAATTTAATGGAATTTTATGTCAAACATTCATGTGTTTAGTAAATTCATCGTTCAAAACAAAAAAATATTGAAAAATGTTTTTTTTCGATACTAGTGTTGAAAAGTTCAACTTTTCAGCACCCATTTCAGTGCTGAAAAGTAGAACTTTCCAGCATTGTTATTGAAAGGTATTAATTTTCCATTCTGTTATTTTTGGTAGGGAAAAGTAGGCCGTTTCGTTTCTCCAGAAGGACATGAAAAGTTGACAGTTTCTCAGTGGAATTGCAAAAAAATACTTTTAACCGTACTGTACACTGGAATTCAACAAAAAAAAATTTTTTTTTGAATTGAAAAAAGTTTCATAAGTCATTTCTTAATACAAACGAGTTCGAATCGGAAAGCGGACTGCATCATCCGATTTTTTGAACAATTTGAATTTTATTTACAAGTTTGGAGTGATATTAAACAAAATACAAATTATCTTCACATTAATAGGCGCCGTAAAATAAAATAAAACTCTTAGTAAATTTGGAAATTTTATGATTCAAAATAAATATGATGATTAGTGAGAAATGTTGAGCAAATATAGAACATATCATTTGCTTAACTTTAAATTTATGTATTGCAGATTGCAGCGATTTTAAACAATCTAGCAACTTGTGGAAAGCTCTATACAAAAATGTACACCTCAAACTACAGCAGTAAAAAACTGTCTAAGACACACACCCTAGTTTGAAACTGTTCTAATGTGTTCGAAAGCAAAAAAGCTCAGTCGAGACACGCACCACTGTAGGCGAGCGGAGGGGAGAAGGGGTAGGATTTCAAGTGTGCAAATATTTGGTGTGCAGTTATGATTTGCAAGGGTGGAGAATTTGGTGCAAAGTGTGCAATATGTTTCATCAAAAGAACAAATTGTGAGTGTTTCTAAGGAAACATTAAAATTAACCTCCCAAGTAACTTTTTTCCAGGAGTTCTACAAGAGCTCTTCAAGATAGCTACAGCATAGCAGTTTGGACCGTGGTAGGATAAAACTCTTTTTAAGTACTCTTCCAAACTCCTGAAGAAGTTTTGAAGAGAATTTTATCCTACCGCGGTCCAAACTGCTATGCTGTAGCTATCTTGAAGAGCTCTTGTAGAACTCCTGGAAAAAAATGTTACTTTGGCTCACTGGTGGTCAGTATGATTGTAATTTATTTAATGTGCATACTTTTGGGCTGACATTTGTAACAAACATAGTAACATCTAAAGTCAATTAGGAAAAAAATAATTTTCAACGAATCAATTTTAAACCAGCATTCATTTTTTTTTTCAAATAACCTTAATGGACATTGTCTGGTCTACTCTAGAGCATGTTTTAAAAAAGTAAAGCTTGAAGCAATGCAAATGGAATTTTCGATTAGTTACTGATAGTAAGTATATTTGTTATATATTTTTGAGACTTAAAATCAGATACAAAAATCTTTTTCTTTTCTCTAACGTTACATTGAATACAAAATCATTGAAAACACTGAAAACACAATAACAACTAATAATTGAGCGTTCACAAGCAAGGTTCTTTCCTTTTGCAAAAATATCTTAGAAGGTGGCATTAATGAATAAATCTTTACATGTAAAAAGTTGCACATTTTAAAGGAAATCCAACTCAAGCCCGCCGCCAGGAAATGTCTGCAGGAATAACAAACGACCTGGTGTCAATCACACCATCCGTCCAGAACAATCGTACTGCCCCGACGTCAACCTGTTGTTGCTGCTGCCCCACTTTATTACCCGCCGTCACAGTCCACTTCCGTTGGACATTCCTCAGTGCCACCACGATGAAACGATTTGCATACTAAATGACGCCGCGTCCAAAGCGACGACCTGTTGTGAGGGCAGTCCTTAAAAATTTAACTCAAAAAATTAAAATTCACCTCCAAAAAGCAAAAAAAAAAAACACTAAAATTCTCCATTCATTATCGCGTGACTGCAGAAAATCCTTTCCATTCTTTCTCTCCATCCCCCGACATTATGTGGGGTGGTTCGTGTTTGTTAATTTTAAAAACCGCGTCACGATCCTGCCCACATTTAATAATTGCACTCAGCAGTGCGTGAGGAAATTTGGACCGGCTACCCAACCTCCTGGTCGTCGTTTAGTTTTTCCTCACCACTAAAACACCAAAATTTATTGCCCCGGCACGGTGGCGACCGGTAGTGGGCAGAAGCGTTTTTGCATGCTGCTGCGCTTGTTTGCTCGGAATAATGTCAACTTTTAGGGGGAATTTGGTGATTATTGCACGATTTTTGGAAAAATCGTAAATTGATTTTGATTGACCTCCAAGACATTTAAAAAAGAAATTCTATGTTACTTGACAATTTTTCTTAAAACAAAAAATACTTCAACCATGACATTGTTTTGATTTCATTAAATTTCAACCAATTTCAAAACTACCCTACTTTTTCCCACCAAACTCTAATGAAAACCTACCCCGAACAAAAAACCATGTTTTTCACCGCGCCACCAAAAAACCTATCAAAACCATCGTCAACATTGTAGTCTGCAAGCTTTTGGATGAGGCTGCAGCAGGTGAGTCGAGCCCCCATTCGCTTTTCAGCACACTTAAAAACTGGGAGGGGGCTCGTCGTCGTTTTGTGGCTTTTCAACGAGCCCCTTCCCCCTCCTCATCGTTTAAAACGTCTGAAACGACCCGGCGGCGACAACGAGATAAGCGCGTGTGGCCCAGTCTCTAACGACCTGTGAGCACGTGTGCTGAATTATTAATGTAATTAGGAAATTTTTCGACGCCATTTCACGTGCAAGCGGTGAATTACTCACCAGTTCGAAATTATTTACAAAAAATTGAAAAAATGAATAAAATGAATGAAATGAATAAAATGAATAAAATGAATAAAATGAATAAAATGAATAAAATGAATAAAATGAATAAAATGAATAAAATGAATAAAATTAATAAAATGAAAAAAATGATTAAAATTAATAAAATTAATAAAATGAATAAAATGAATAAAATGAATAAAATGAATAACATGAATAAAATAAATAAAATGAATTAAATGAATAAAATGAATAAAATGAATAAAATGAATAACATGAATAAAATGAATAAAATGAATAAAATGAATAAAATGAATAAAATGAATAAAATGAATAAAATGAATAAAATGAATAAAATGAATAAAATGAATAAAATGAATAAAATGAATTAAATGAATAAAATGAATAAAATGAATAAAATGAATAAAATGAATAAAATGAATAAAATGAATAAAATGAATTAAATGAATAAAATGAATAAAATGAATAAAATGAATAAAATTGATAAAATGAATAAAATGAATAAAATAAATAAAATGAATAAAATAAATAAAATCAATAAAATCAATAAAATGAATGAAATGAATAAAATGAATCAAATGAATAAAATGAAAAAATTAATAAAATTCGGGACCACTTCTACCAAAAAAATAACACAAATTACCTTTGTCTGAAATATGTAACAAGCTGCTTTTCCCAGGAAAAGCTTACATTTTCCCGGGAAAAACGAGCTTAAATCGGCTTAACCAAAGGATGTTACTTCAGGTACCAACACAATGGGATGAAAAATCATTTCGCTCACATTATGTTCACAGAAATGGGTTGAAACAACAAAAACAAAAAAAAAAGGAAGAAAAAGCCTACGTGATTGATTGGGGCAAAGTTTACCGAACTGGAACGAGCCTCTCTCGGTTGGCCATAATTTCCTGGCTCTGACAGGTGAAGGATTCTGGTTTGATGGAACCGTGCACGTGGTTTCGAGTTGAGTTAAAAGTTTTGATGGGTTTGATTCGATTTGTAGCAGAAAGTTTATCAAAAATGTTTTTTTTTCTGTTTTGGTTTTAATTTTTTATCAGAACAAACTTATTACTAAAACTCTAATTTCAAGCAATATAAGCAAATTTTAGGTTGATTGAACTTTTAAAACTCCTTGCAATTTTCACAATTTTCTCTTCACATTTCACAGTAAAGTAATAATCACGTGACAGTGCCATGTTTGGGTGCAGCTTTCCTTCCTCTTCCAGCTGATCGATGCCAGGAAGTATGCTTTTTCACGTTGGCAAACCGCGTGGTACCGGAAAAGGATGAGCTTTTTGGATGGAATCTCATCCGATTTTTCTTTTTCTCCTTATTATATGCCTCCACTTCCATCTGGTATTATGATAAGCTTTTGTGAGCAGGTTTGTTGAAGAAAAAAAATGCGTCAAACCATCTGCCTTTATTTTTGCTGGCTGGCTGAAAAAGCTTCACTCTTGCATGTTTTATGCGCTGCCAAAAGCATGCCCTCCCTCCCCTCCCACGGATTGAAAGATTGAAGTGAACCAACCCGTGACATTGACTGTTTTGATAAGAAGGATGCTTTTTTTTTTGTTGGTGATGCTTCGTCGGAAGAATGATGATTAGATACGGTTCTTCTTTGACGTTGAGATTGATGCAGGACAAGAAGATTGTTCCTTTCATCAACCGAGATCTACGTAAGTTACCTTTGTGGAAGAAAATAAAGAAAAAATATAGATTAAAGTTTTCTAGAAAATTCCTTTGACATTTTCACGATTAATTTGGTATATATATTTGTTTCAAATTGAGCCATTACATTTTTAACGATCTAATAGTCAGGAATGTGGTCAACGAAATAAGCCTGAATATCTTGTATTTTTTTGACATCAGTTCTATCAGCTTAAATGAGCTCGATAGATTTTTTTGTTCTGAGAAATTGTCTTCATTTATAGCACATTTACATTCCTTTGTGCACCCAAGAATGGGTCCATTTGAACCACGCTGCTAATAATTCCCTCCCATTCACGATAATACTTTTATACGGATCATCACTCGACAAAATTACGATCGTCTGAAAATAAAACCCCACCCCACAGAAAAAATGCCTGGCCCAAGCCGTTATCATTCTGAAGATTGTGTGGCTTTAACTGCTGCCAGCATGTTATGGATTTCACAGCATCACATAACAACGCATGTTTTATGACAGGCAAAAAAACCACCCACAATTTCCCACTCCCAATGGGTTATGCGGCTTATGTGCTCCTGGCGACATTTTTCCACATCTACAGCACCCGACACGCTGTCGTCGACAAAATGGAGAATTTTCTCCCCCGACCCTCTCACAGTTTCAGGCGTTTCATAATTTTCCCATTTCGTTGTAATCACAGCATAAATCATAAAATAATCGAGCTTCGCACGGTGGAGGGAGCGAACTTTTTTTTTCTTCCTCGCGAAGATGCGCCCAAAGTGACCTTCATCAGAAGCTGCTGCTAGAAGGGAGATGCTCTGCCGTCACTCTGGGATTAATTTCAAATTGATATAATTTATTTAAAATTAATTTAGACTGACAGACTGGCGCGGTGCACACGAAGCACGAAGAACTCTGCGATAATGAGCGTTAAGCTGCTTCTGCCAGCCGGCTTGCCGAGGGTAGTTAGTCAAAGTCAGTGACCTGATCGGATTCGAGGGTGGGATTATGCCACTAGGTTTAAAATTTGGGCTTTTCAAGAAGGTTTTAGACGAGTTTTCGTTTAATTTTTCTCCCGAAAAAGACCTCCATAGCACTGAAAGGGGGATAGATCAAGAGCGAGAAAAGCTCATTTCATTTTTTGTCGTTTTCTACTTTCACGCTGGAAGTTCCAGCAGACAGTAAAGTGCTCGAAGCTTTGGGTCGATCCATAAATCATTACAAATTATTTCTTACTTGAGTAGGCAAGCCACCGTTATGACAAAATATAATCTTTGTGTCGTTTTGCATATTTTTCGCTAAACTTTGCTTTGAGTTTGAAAATGACTCAGTTCTTTTTTAACCAAGTTCTTCTTTATTAAAGGGATTGCAAATTGTAATTGTCATTTTAAGGCATGAGTGACTTTATGTTTGACTTAATTTATTAACCCGGTTCTTTTCTGTGATTTGCAAAGACATTTCTGTCTAAAATTGCAGATTATTCAAAGATTAATTTAGTTAGGGGAAAGTGGGGCAAGTGTAACAAGCTAAGGAAATGATCGTTGTAACCCATTAAAAACGTTAAAAATCTTTCGGATTTTATAATAATCATATTATTCCAGGTCTTGACTAAGACTTTGATAGAACAAGTTTTCAAAAAATCCTGTTTTTCAATGCAAAAAAATGATTTTATTTTTTTTATTTTCCGTATGTTCTACTCAACTAAAGGGGCAAGAGGAACAATGCATGAAAAAACATGTTAATTTGCTGACAATTGAACTGTTATCACTTAGATACATCAGATTAGGATGTATTTGAAACGTTTCTTTCATTTTTAGATCAAAGAATATTATTTTACTAAAAATTTGATCGTATTTACGAAAAAGATTATTACTTGGATGAAAAAAAAAGAAATTTTCATAATATCACTATATTTTGTATGGACATTTTTTTAAACAATTGTTTATCAGTTATTAAGTACGTTTATTTATTTTTTTTCCCAATAAAATATGTTGTTGCAGCAATTCATATTTTTTTTCCATACTAAAACAATTTTTTTTAAAAGCTCTCAACAAATATAACCAAAAGTTAAATCATTCTTTATAATAGGTGCAATTCATTGGTAGGGACACTACTGATCTAGGAAAAATTGCATTTTGATAAAATGAGCCTTAAAACGAACCCAAAGTCTTATTTTGTACTTTCCAAGTATTATAAGAAAATAAAGGTATGTAAAAAACTTCATTGAATCTTATGCTCCGTGGCGTTTACGTCGTTTTGGCGGTTATGTGGTAGTAGAATCAGCTAATTGCATTGCTAGCAACATTTCCTCATACTGGAAATAATCAAAATTGTAAAAATTACGGCCGTACGAGCGATTGTTCCTCTTGCCCCATATGGTCGTCTAGCCCCACCTTCCCATAGTAGAACATTTTATAACAAAAAAAGCAATTACTTATTATTAAAAAAAATAAACTGTGAGCAACTCTCTACGAAATCGGCCGATTTCGACCATTTTTATTTTTTGTATTTTTTTATTTGTCTCAACCTTTGTGGAGGCCTTCCCTATGACCAAAGAAGCTTTTTTGTGTCATTGGTTCACCCATACAAGTCTCTAAACAATGTTGGCAGCTGTCCATACAAAAATGATACGTAAATATTCAAACAGCTGTAACTTTTGAGTGAATTTACTGATCAATTTGGTGTCTTCGGCAAAGTTGTAGGTATTGTTGAGGACTTTTGAGAAAAAAATAGGTACACGGAAAAAAATGCTGATTTTTTAATCAACTTTTATTTTGCAAAAACTCAGTTTCTCAAAATATGTATTTTTTGATTTTCGGGATTTTTTAAAATGTCAAGGGGACAAAAACCCGCAACTTTTGAGCCATAGAGAAACATGGTCAAAAAATTTGGTCAAATTTTTTTTTAAAGTTAAATTGAATTTCCAATCGAAAAGTACTTTACAGATTTTTTGTTAATAGGCTCGGTTTTCAAGATATAGCCACCGAAATTTTGATTTTAGCGAAATATTTGCAGTTTTCAGATTTTTTAAAATAGTGACCAAAAGTGACCATTTCTAAAAATACTTTTTTTGAAAAGTTCGGAAAATTTTCTATAAAATTGTCTAAGAGACATTGAAGGTTGAACCTCTGGTTGCTGAGATACAGCCGCTTTAAAAATCTTAAAAAAAATAGTCTGGAAAATTGAAGTTTTCTAAGTCTCACATAAACAATCCACCATTTTTTAATGTCGATATTTCAGCAACTTATGATTTGATTTTCAATGTTGAAACATGAAACATTCGTGAAATTTGTCGATCTTTTTGATAAAAAAATCTTTGAATTTTTTTAAATCAAGACATTTTAAAAGGGCCAAACATTGAACATTACGCCTATTTTAAATGCTAGTCTTGATTAAGATCTTTTCAAAATATTTTTTTCGAAGAGATCGATAAATTTTACGATTGTTTCATATTTTAACATTGAAAATCGGACCATTAGTTGCTGAGATATCGACATTGGGAATGGTGGGTTGTTTGGGTGAAACTTAGAAAACTTCAATTTTCGTGTTTCTTTTTGTTTAAGCCGCTGTATCTCAGCAACCCGAGGTCCAATCTTCAATGTTTCTTAGACAATTTTGTAGCAATTTTTCTGAACTTTTCATAAAAACATAAAAACTTCATAGTGACCATGAGTGACCAAAAAGTCACTCATGGACACTATTTTTAAAGATCGAAAAACTGCAAATATTTCGCTAAAATCAAACTTTTGGTGGCTATATATTAAAAACAGAGCCCTTTATCAAAAAATCTGTAAAGTACTATTCGATTGGAAATTTAATTTTACATTAAAAAATACATCAAATTTGTTTTTGTATGAAATTTCGTTTTTTTCCAAAAAAATACATTTTTTTTTCAAAAATTCATAATTCAGCGGCAAATTTTTTGACCATGTTTCTCTATGGCTCAAAAATTGCGGGTTTTTGTCCCCTTGACAATTTAAAAAATCCCGAAAATGAAAAAAAAAACATTTGGGAAATTGAGTTTTTGTAAAATAAAAGTTTATTAAAAAATTTGCACTTTTTTTTCCGTGTACCAATTTTCTCAATAGTCCTCAACAATACCTACAACTTTGCCGAAGACACCAAATTGATCAGAAAATTCACTCAAAAGTTGCAGCAGTTTGAATATTTACGTACCATTTTTGTATGGAAATCATCCAAAATTGTTTGGAGACTTGTATGGGTGAACCAATGACACGAAATAGCTTATTTGGTAATAAGAAAGGCCCCCACAAACTTCGAGCCAAATAAAAAAAATCAAAAAATAAAAATGGTCGATATCGCCCGTTTTTGTAGAGAGTTGCTCATCTGAACAAACCTTGAAAAACTCGTTTTTTGAATATGGCAAATCAGGGTTATGTTTTATAGAAAAGTGATATTCTGGCTACATTTAGAGCTTTAAAAAACTAATATATTTAATTTTTGACAAGTAAATTTGGACTAAAGGGTCAAAAGTTACAGTCATTTAAATGTAAAAAAGATGCAAATTTAAAGCATCTCAAAAAGGCGCAAGCCTTATTTAAAGCACCAGATTGCATTGAAAAGAGGAAAACCAGCACAATAAACGCTGAAAAAATCTCAGGGGTGTTTTTCTTTAAACTCAAGATATCTACATTTGAAAAAGTCTAATTTTCAAGGGAAAACCATATGGGACCACCCTAACGAAATTCGAAAATTGTCCAAATATATGTTTTTCCATGAATTTTTTCTTACTGAATCTGAATCTGCCCTCAGATTTAGGCCAAATGGTCAATAAATCGATTTTTGGTAATATTTTGGGTATCCATTAGGGTGGGTCTCGTGGCGCAGGGGTAGCGGCTTCGGCTGCCGATCCCGATGATGCTATGAGACGCGGGTTCGATTCCCGCCTTATCCACTGAGCTTCTATCGGATGGTGAAGTAAAACGTCGGTCCCGGTTTCTCCTGTCTCGTCAGAGGCGCTGGAGCAGAAATCCCACGTTAGAGGAAGGCCATGCCCCGGGGGGCGTAGTGCCAATAGTTTCGTTTTTTAGGGTGGGTACGGATTTTGAAAAGTTCTCAGATCAAGTTCTGGTGTGGTTCCCCTTGTAGGGCATACCCAAAGGGACTCTCACGCCAAATTTCAGCTCATTTGGTTGAAAAGTGGCTTGTCTCAAGCGGGTTCAAGTTTACATAGAAATTACTATGGGAAATCTTGAATTTTCATTCATTCGCTCCTACAGGCCTGGGGAAAACATGTAGAAACTTCTAGGATGGCCAGAAATGAGCGAAATCGTCTGGAGAACAAGTTTCCCTAAGAGACCAGGTCGATTCGTTCAACCCCCATCGAGCTCAACGGCAATACATCCGGGGTTTTCGGAACCAACGGTTTTCCCGAGAAAAGCATCAAATTTTCCTTAGCATGCTATGAATCCTTGATGAACACCGCGACGCCGCATGTCAAACAGCTACCATGTGGACTAGCATCGCCTATAAAAAATTACTTTTTATTACTTTTTGAACCATAGAATTATCATTCATGGTGATCAGGATACTATTCAGCTGTATTCTAAACCCCCAAATAAGAAAAAAAACTGTTATGGTGCAAATTTTACAATCACGTGGTAGCTGTTTGACACGTGGCGTCGCGCTGTTCATCAAGCATTCATAGCATGCTAAGGAAAAATTGATGCTTTTCTGGGGAAAACCGTTGGTTCCGAAAACCCCGGATGTATTGCCGTTGAACTCGATGGGGGTTGAACGAATCGACCTGGTCTCTTAGGGAAACTTGTTCTCCAGACGATTCCGCTCATTTCTGGCCATCCTAGAAGTTTCTACATGTTTTCCTCAGGCCTGTAGGAGCGAATGAACGAAAATTCAAAATTTCCCATAGTAATTTCCATGTAAACTTGAACCCGCTTGAGACAAGCCAGTTTTCAACCAAATGAGCTGAAATTTGGCGTGAGAGTCTCTATGGGTATACCCTACAAGGGGAACCACACCAGAACTTGATTTGAGAACTTTTCAAAATCCGTACCCACCCTAGTATCCATGTAAAATTATCATTTAAACTCAAATATGACCATCATTCTTTTAAATGCAACCTGGTGCTGGCGCCTTTTCAAGTTAATTATGTTTTAAATTTGCATCTTTTTTACCTTAAATTGATTGTAACTTTTGACCCTTAAGTCCGAATCGACTTGTCAAAAAATAAATATGTTTGTATTTTAGAATTCTGAAACTGCCCGAATATCACTTTTCTCCAAAACTTAACCCTGAATTGCGACGTTCAAAAAACTGATTTTTGAAGGTTTGCTCAGATGCTTTCTAAAAATGCGGTCGTAGAAGGCGTAGATTATGAGATAACATTTTGGTGTCTTCGACAAAATTGCTTGGATTAGCAACCCCAACAACTTTCTGGATGACAAAAAAGCCCAAAAATATTCCTGAAAAGTTAGATTTTCAAAATCACCCTAATCGTGAACCACTCTATTTTTCAACCAAACCGAACCTCTTTTCATTTGCAACAACTCTTCTGAAGAAACAAAAGCTCCAAAACTTCATCATTTTTCGGGAAATCCATTTCCCCCATAATTTCGCGATCTAGACCACTGTGCAATGAGACGTTAAAAAATTCCGTGCGAAGAAACACATTGTCAGCATGTTTTTTTTTCTGCACAAGCCCACAAATCGTAATGAAAAATCTGCTGCGGCACGAACTTTTTCGTTGCGGCAGCTTCAAAATCACGCTTTTTCGGTTGGGGACTCTGCCTGAACCTGGCAGCGTTTATTTTGTGTGAAACAATGCGGCAGTCCGAATATGTTTGCACCCTCCCCCACCCACATAAATCATAACCCGACCCAGAGGGGGTGGTGGTTGTGGGAGGTCGCACGGAAGCGCACTCGATGATTAATGCATTCAATTTCTTAGGGAGCTTGCTTTTTCGTTTTTCTTCCCCCAAAAGCTCTCCTCTTTGGGAGACACCAGCTCCGGATGGATGGTTCCCAAGGACGTACGGTGGCGGCAGCTTTTCGTCATCTCATGAATTTGAAATCGCTGTGCTGTTTTGGGAATCAACTTTCGCACAGTCGCAGGGCAAAATATGCGGAAAATCGTGCGACAGAGGAAAACATTGCGTAAGAATTACTGCTTTCTAAGCTGCTTGAAGGACTTCTTCTTTTTTGGCCTTACTTTCCAAGATTTCCATCATTAGAGTAAATAATCATCTTCTCAGTTGACGTACGAAATGCTAGCGGAAGGTTTCAGTAGAAGAATCAATAAACCGTCACGTTTTGACGAAAGTTGAGCGTTTCGCTTTTCTCCCCTCCAATTTACGGATAGGAACGACGGAGCCACGTGTCACAAGATACACAAAAGCTCGTAACTCGTGCGGAATAATCGAAATTTCTACACTAAACAGGAAGCGGGGGGAGTCGAACAATTTTAGCAGGCAGCATTTATGCAACCTTTGGTGCAGTTTGAGCTTGATGATGGGGATGAAGATAATTAAGTTTGTAAAAGTTTCAATTATTTCGAACAGCAATGAAATAAAGAAACACACGATTTCTTTTTTGAGAACTAACTTAAAACTATGTCACCATAGAAGAAGTCCTAACAGAAGAAGATTTTTAAAACCATCGAGTGGGTTGACCACAGCCAGATATAAGCTTAATTGCATTGCTAATAACTGAAAATAGAATATTTTTTTCAGTGTGGTAGAAACCAGGACAGTAAATTTGCTTACGTAAATAAAAAACAATATAAGAGTAATTCTCTACAAACTCACACGAAATCGGGAAAAGTTGCCCCGACCCCTTTTCGATTTGCGTGAAACTTTGTCCTAAGGGGTAACTTTTGTCCCTGATCACGAATCCGAGGGCCGTTTTTTGATATCTCGTACGGAGGGGCGGTACGACCCCTTCCATTTTTGAACATGCGAAAAAAGAGATGTTTTTCAATAATTTGCAGCCTGGAACGGTGATGAGATAGAAATTTGGTGTCAAAGGGACTTTTATGTAAAATAAGACGCCCGATTTGATGGTGTACTCAGAATTCCAAAAAATCGTTTTTTTCATCGAAAAAAAAAACACTAAAAAAGTTTTAAAAATGCTCCCATTTTCCGTTACTCGACTGTAAAAAATTTTGGAACATATCATTTTATGGAAAAATTAATGTACTTTTTGAATCTACATTGACCCAGAAGGGTCATTTTTCATTTAGACCAAATTTTTTCATTTTAAAACTTCGTGCTTTTTCTAACTTTGCAAGGTTATTTTTTAGAGTGTAACAATGTTCTACAAAGTTGTAGAACAGACAATTACAAAAATTTTGATATATAGACATAAGGAGTTTGCGTATAAATATCACGAGTTATCGCGATTTTACGATTTTTTTTTTACTTTTTGCGTTTCTCTTTGTTTCGTCGTCCGTGTCTGTCGCGAGTGACCATGAACGGCCATGATCGATGACGACCAACTTTTTCAAAACTTTTTTTTTCGTAAAATCGCGATAACTCGTGATGTCCACAAGCAAACCCCTTTTGGCTTTATATCAAAATTTTTGCAATTGTCTGCTCTACAACTTTGTAGAACATTGTTACACTCTAAAAATAACCCTGCAAAGTTAGAAAAAACACGAAATTTTAAAATGAAAAATTTTGTTCTAAATGAAAAAATGACCCTTCTGGGTCAATGTAGATTCGAATAGTACACTAAATTTCCCATAAAATGACATGTTGCAAAAAATTTTACAGTCAAGTAACGGAAAATGGGAGAATTTTTAAAACTTTTTTAATGTTTTTTTTCGATGAAAAATACGATTTTTTGGAATTCTGAGTACACCATCAAATCGGGCGTCTTATTTTACATAAAAGTCCTTTTGACACCAAATTTCTATCTCATCACCGTTTCAGGCTGCAAATTATTGAAAAACATCTCTTTTTTCGCATGTTCAAAAATGGAAGGGGTCGTACCGCCCCTCCGTCACGAGATATCAAAAAACGGCCCTCGGATTCGTGATCAGGGACAAAAGTTACCCCTTAGGACAAAGTTTCACGCAAATCGAAGAGGGGTCGGGGCAACTGCTGTGTGAGTTGGCGGAGAATTACTCATAAATCAAAAAGCTGTCAAAGGCAAACTTATGGGAAATTGGACGAGCTTTCCGGTAAAAATATTTACAAGACTGAAAAATCAAGTCTGTCATATAGAAATTGCCAAAAACCACCAAAAAACCCGTTTTTTCAACATTTTTATTTTTAAAACCGCTGATATTGTCCTGGTCAATATGGAGACTTTTGGTAAAATTGTCTGGAAAATCGATCCCCACTACCGGTTTTAAAAAATTTTGACGTTGAGACCACTTTTCAAAAAAAAGTTTTAGTAAATGACTTTTGTATTTCTTTAGGAGAGACATACCATCCTGCATTTTTCGTCAGTCTTTTAGTAATATTTTAGGCTATTTCCTCAAAAATTTTGAACGAAAAAAAATTGTGACATCACCTTTAAATTTAAGTTTTAGACATAAAAATCAAAAAATCTCATAGATGTGGCGTGTATGTTTATTTCAGTGTATTTTTTTCAGAAAGCCCGACCAATTTCCTACAGGTTTGTCTATGACAACTTTTTTATACGACGTAACGGCGTCGAGATACAGTAATTTTTAAATTACAAAATACAAAAATATTTAAATACCTTACGTCCTTCTCAAATGATATTTTCGAGTACTTTTGGCTCCATATATACAAAAATGGCTCATATAGGACTAGGATAACATGTCTACAAAGTTTCATTGAAATCGGAGAGGGTCGGGTACAAGAGTACCAGAAAAATTCCTGATTTGAGCTGGAATTGCTCCAATGTCACCCCGGTTTAAAATACTAGAAAATGTTCGAAATTTTTTACAAAATGTTGGTTCGATTATATGTTTGACGATTTACAAAAAAAAAAACGATTTACCTGACATCCAAATTAATTTCCAAAGTTAAACTTATCCTTTCTATTGAATCGAATCAATCACCGAACACTTCCTCAATCATTCACAGCATTCTTCCATTAGCTCCAGAAATCAACAGTCGTTGAATCCGACAATTTGCCTTCTTGCTCTCTAGCACTCAAATGTGCTCTTAATTAGTTTGTTTATTTCTTTCACTCCCTTCTCCTGTCTCATTCAATTCAGCAGAGCCCAGTCTGGCGCCATCGTCACCACCCAGGTGCTTGAGTCCATTAATTTCAACTTTCAGCACACGAGCCAAAATCCTTCTTTACCTTCACCACCATTAGTCGGCCGACAGAAATCAATTATCTTCTAATTAATATGTTTTATCAATCTCGCCTTTCACTGCTGCTGCTGCTGCCACCCACAACACAACACAACCTGCCAGAAGTCGAACATCATCAGTTTGGAAATCTTATTACCAACACCCCCACCTTGCCTTCCTCCAAGAAAGAGAGGACCCAGCCCAATCGACCCACTTTTTCCACTCCCCGACCGAATTGCCGAAAATAATGTGGCAAAGTCGCAAATCACATCCCCCCTTAAGTGGGCCGGAGAAACATTTTCCAGCACGAAACTTTTCCCCGAGTGTGAAAATCTCACCCACCTAAGAGGAAGAGCTTTGTGGTTTGTTGATCGAAATCGGTTCGGAAAATAGAGAAAAGGCATGTTTTCCGAGAAGAAGGTGTGTGGGATGGGGGTTTGCCAGCATTGGCATAAATCTAGGCGCTTGACTTGCTCATCATCAACTTTATTAACACGGGAAGAGCTGCGTCAGCATCGTGGACGGGGGTGGGGAAAAAAAGGTCGGAATGTTGGCAGCAGGCAGCACGTGTGTGGATGCGATGGGAAGATTAAGCGTAATTTCATTATAGTTTGATGCTTTTATGAAAACTCAATTAGGCGGAAAAGGTCGAAACGTTAGTGTCAAGGGATCGTAGGGTTAATTAGTTGTTTTTTTTTTTTGTTAGCATGACTATAAAGGCAGTTTTTGGCACAAATTTTAAACAAAGGCCCTTCTCTTTCTAAAATTCAGTTTTGAATAATTCCATTATTTAAGGCATGACATGTTCAAACAATGTTTAAACAATCATTAAAGTTGCAATATTTTTGTAATTTGATTTCAGCGTAAGGAAAAAAACTAAACCTTTTATTTAATATCAATTTTGTCTTCAATCAATGTTCAAACAAATATTTAAACGGAAACGAAAAAACGTGCAGAAAATTGTGTATCAAGATGATGGGTATTTAAGAAAAAACTTTTCTAATGTTTTCTCTTCAAACATACATTTCTGGATGACAATCAAAATTTGTCGAAATATTCATTTTCTTTTAGTCATGGTTTTGAATTTTTGATTGATGGCTTACCTATAAAATATAAACAGTGTTGTAGATTTGCAACAAGACGAAAAAAAAATCTGCTATAGTTGAACATTTATTCAACGAGGTCTATGAGTGCTGAAAAATTTTTTTTTTTGAAAAAACTCTTTAAATTTTAAAATTGTCAATGAAACAGTAAAATATGGTATAAAAAATCAGTAAAACGATTGTTTACCCACTTGAATGTAATTTTCCGTCAAGTTAGGTGCCAAACTACAAACAGTATTAAAAAGCAATTCTTTGCAACACAAGTTCTGGAAAGTTATACCTTGCTGGACTAAAATGGACGCTGGAAAGTACTTTTTAATGCTGTTATTTTTGGCGAGGTAGGCCTTTTCTCTTTAGAGAATGACACTAAATACTTATACAGTCGACTCTCTGGCTGTCGATCTTCTCGTTATCAATAATTCTCCATCTATCGATGAATTCTTCAGTCCCTTCAATCTGCACACTTCAATAATCTTCATTCCTCGATATTTTCCCTTGCTTGAAGGATCTCTTCCTCGACGGTCCCTTGAATTCTGTTTGCTTTAAAAATCTCTTCCGGTTGTCAATAATTTCACTTTCTCATGGCTTGCATAGACATTTTTCTTGGCGAAACGAAGCTTTGAAGGGTGTTTGATATTAGTTTGTTTTTGTTTGATGGACGTTGCCATGATTCTGTCCCACAGCTGGGTAACAAGAAAAAAATATTTTCAATCGAGTCTTCATTTTGCATCGTTCTGCAAACTGATGATTCTCTTCCTCGACGGTCCCTTGGATATTGACATCCAGAGAGCCTACTGTTATAATGAAAGTTAATTTGAAAAAAAGAAATTGGTATCATTTTTCGGGTAGTAACTTTAAAAAGAAATAACATAAAATAGATTCAAAACCAACTAAAAACGATACTTAATCCACCTTGGTGGTTGGTGCCTTCCTCACATTCATAAAGTCAATACATTCAGTAAAAATAGCAACATTCCCTTAACATGTTTAACAAATCAATTTTATTACTGATTTCTTTTGATAGGGTTCGCAGACCTTAAATTTTTCTGGCTCATCGGCAAGGTCTGATAAAAAAAAACCTATCCAACGAAAGTTCACATGGAAGATTCAGACAATATTTTTATCACAATATCTCAGATCCGGTATCCAGAAAGTATATAAATAACACTTAAGTGCCAATAGCTTTTGATAGGTTTGTCAGATCCTTGATGTTTTAGGCTCATTTGAAAGGTCTTTCAATTATCTAACTAACGATGGGTCGCATGATGGACCCGGACATAATTCTTACTGAAATATCTGAGATCCGGCCTCCAAAAAGTGTATAAATAACACTTAAGTGCTAATAACTTTTGATAGGGTTGTCAGATCCTTGATGTTTTAGGCTCATTTGAACGGTCTTTCAATTATCTAACTAACGATGGGTCGCATGATGGACCCGGACATAATTTTTAATAAAATATCTGAGATCCGGCCTCCAAAAAGTGTATAAATAGCACTTAAGTGCTAATAACTTTTGATAGGGTTGTCAGATCCTTGATTTTTTAGGCTCATTTGAACGGTCTTTCAATTATCTAACTAACGATGGGTCGCATGATGGACCCGGACATAATTTTTACTGAAATATCTGAGATCCGGCCTCCAAAAAATGTATGAATAACATTTAAGTGCTAATAACTTTTGATAGGGTTGTCAAATCCTTGATGTTTTAGGCTCATTTGAAAGGTCTATTGATTATCTAACTAACGATGGGTCGCATGATGGACCCGGACATAATTTTTACTGAAATATCTGAGATCCGGCCTTCAAAAAATGTATGAATAACATTTAAGTGCTAATAACTTTTGATAGGGTTGTCAAATCCTTGATGTTTTAGGCTCATTTGAAAGGTCTATTGATTATCTAACTAACGATGGGTCGCATGATGGACCCGGACATAATTTTTACTGAAATATCTGAGATCCGGCCTCCAAAAAGTGTATAAATAACACTTAAGTGCTAATAACTTTTGATAGGGTTGTCAGATCTTCAATGTTTTGGGCTCATTGGAAAGGTTTTTTTAATACCTTTCTGAAAATGTATAACATGATAGGGTTTCTTGCAAAAACCACCCTTTTTACAATCTTCTGGACATACGCCAAAATCGTTTTTTTAGCATAAATTTTGAAGTACTTAACTAAACTTGCTGATTTTAAATAGAGACCTATGGGACCCCAAGACGGATCGAATGAGACTTATACGGTCAAAATTCGTTCATCCAGTCCGGAGATAATCGAGTGACAATTTTTTTGTCCACCCACCTACACACATCCACACAGACATTTGCTCAGAATATGATTCTGAGTCGATAGGTATACGTGAAGGTGGGTCTACGAGGTCGAATTAAGAAGATCATTTTTCGAGTGATTTTATTTTTTTTAGAGTGATTTCCTCAGTAAGGTGAGGAAGGCAAAAACATGACTCAAAAAATGCACTGATGAAAACAATTAAAAATATTAAAATTTTATTTTGGAAATTTATTTTTGTTTAAAGAAAATAACTGTTGATCCGGCGTTTCGAGTAAAAAAGTTTTTAAATGTATTAAATTTATTTGGTGAGCAAAAAATTGATTGAGGATAACAACTTTAAATTCCGCTTTCAAAGTTGCTCATTTTTTGATAATATTTTTTTAATTGTCTAAATTTGATTAACAAAAATAACTCTGCATAACAAAAAGTGCTGAAATGACTGTTTAACTGATTTTTCAACCTTCGAAACTTATGAGCATTCTTGTACTTTTTGTTATTCAATCAATACTACGGAGCATATGATAAAATATTGTACAGGATCACTGTTTGGATTTGGCTGAAGAATGTACTCAATGTAAAATTAGAAATTATGGTCGATGATTCTGAAGAAATATAAGCAACAGATGTTGATAGTAAGGATAGAAGATTGAAGGCAGCACTTTTTCTAATAGGCGAGGTAATTAGTTTTAACATAAAACATTATGGTAGGTACACCAAGTTTTAGTAAATTTGAGCAATCTTTGCGAAATACACGATGGAACACCAAAAATCTTGTCAAAAAACACTTTTGAAATTTTCTAAACATACTTTAAGGTATGGACCGATTGTATATTTTGGATTTTCAATAAAGAACAGTTGGATTGAAAAAAAGAGTAATGTATCGGAATGTCGCATACTTTTTCAAGATTTTAAATTTATGTTTTTTTTTTTATTCGAATGCAACTTTGTTCTAGCATTGCTTCATAAAACACTTCATACAATTATACTATTTGAAAATCTTAGCTTGAGAAGAAAATATATGCCCAAAATAGGATTTTTTTTAATTTTGCATTTTTTGCACTAGAGTTCAGGATGGTGTCAAATCTTAACTTTAGTTCTGAATTTTTGAAAAAAAAAAATTCGGAAATATTGCGGATACGAATGTTTAGAGTCATGTTAAGATGCTAAACTTGCATTTTAAAAAGAATTAATAAATTTTTGCCCCTTCAAAATTGGTCCGAAAAATCAGCGGGCATAAATTTTTCTCAAAAATCTTAAACATTTTAATGAAAATAGAAGTCAAATCAACTTAAAACAATTTAAAACGCATTTTTCTGCATTTATAATCATATTTAGAAATGATTGGGCTGGATTGAAAGTATTTTGAAATTTTATAAACGCAAAAACTTGTTTTTGCAAAAAAAAAAAAAATTGTCAATACTTAGGTATTTTGGAAACTAATGATTGAACAACAACAAACAACTGGGCAGGTGCAAAATACATTTTTAAACACTTTGTCCATTCAAATGTTGAAACCATGGCTCGTAAATTGAATGTTTAAACTTTTTTATTTTTTTTTGCCAACTCCCCCGACGTTGGTCAGAGTGGACGGACATTAACTTCAAAAAATATTTGCAGCGGCTTTTATAGTATTTTTTCCGATTTTTTAAAATATTTTTTGCAATTCAAAAATACGTCACGAATGAAAAGTTAAACTGCAAAAATGTTTTCAAAAAGACTGTGGAAAGATGATTTACTTTTTATTAAAAATAATTTCAAAATTTTAGAGTAAAAGAAACTTTTGAAAAGGCTGAAACACTCATTTTGTAAATTTATAAATGTCAGGCCTGATTTTTTAAACTTTTAAATAATGTTTATTGAAAAGAGCAGGATGTTTCAACAATAGTTTTACGTTTTAATATTGAAAATTGAACTATTGGTTTCCGAGGTATCACAAGTTGCAAATGACAGTTAATTAACTAACACTGAGAAAAAATATATTAAATGAAGAAATTTTCTCAGCTTTTCAAAAACAAAATTTCACAAAAGCACTTCGCTTTTGCTGAACCGTTTTCAGAAAAAAAAACGTAAACAGTGATTACACGTCACACAGGAAGTCTCCAAATCAAAAGTGCTCCGATCTAGCTCAAATTAGGCATGGGAGTTCCTTGGCCAAAATAATTAGAGCTCCTGTCCGAAAAGGGGTGGTCAAAAAATGCATTTTTTGTCGATTCTCGCGAAATAACATTTTTGGCACAACAATTTTTAAGCGCCACATTCCAAAAGAAAGGTTGTTAGTTGGGCCTTTAAGAAAAAATATGTTAAGTCCAAAAAAAAAACTAGCTGAATATTTGAAAAGGTCATATGCAAATTTAATTAGCTAATTTGAAGGTCTCGGAACCAAAGAGCTCATGTCTGAGAATATTGTTTCCTAATTCCTTGTTATATTTTACATAACATATCAAAGCTTGCGAATATTCATTAACAGGAGTTATGATTTTTTAAACCGGGGTTTTCGACGTGCTTGCGCAAAAACGGGCATATGACGAAAACGGGTAAAAATCTTTTTTTTTTCATAAAAACTTTTAGCGTCGTCGTTTGAGTATCAACATTGTCGTAATTGAAATAAGCAACTAAAACTTGACTAAAACTTTTAAAAATATTTGTACAAGCCTTAGTTGAAAAATTTTGATAAATATGTGCAGTGACCTAAGGTCATGTTTGAACATATATTTTTTTATGCCAAGTTGGCCTTCAACACTCCCATTTGTCACGTCTACAATTGTCTCCCAAAAACGGAAATTTAAAAACCACTCAAATTTCCCTGCACTTTGATCCTGTTGTTATTTGTCACTCCCACCCAGGTGGTGGACCCGGCACGCACATAATTGTACCTTGCCGGGGTGGGGCGCGAGCTCCCACTTAATTAATTTCCCAGCCCAGCGCGGCTCCGCGATGTGTGGAAATCTGATTGGATGCAAAACGCGAGCGGGGGAGGTGCCATCTGTGATAAATATTTGTTTTTGCAATCATCCTCGCTCGCTCGGTTTTTTGTTGGGGCCGAGGTGGCGTTTGCTTCACTAATTGCGTAAGCGGCTAATTTATTGGTTTAAATTGTAGTCCGAGCGTGCGATTGTGACGAGAGCGCGCCGGAGCTTCGATTATAAAATATTAATTGTTGAATTTATGCTGGGGTGGGGTTGGATGACAATCAGCACCGTTGATTAAACGAAGCTTATGGAAATTTATTTGAAGTGGAAATCATATATTCCCATACTTCAACCAGCAAACTGATACGGGGTTTGGTGAGCTTACTCAGTTTGAAATAAGAGGGGAAGGGGATTTATAATTTGATTCGGAAGTGGCAAAGTTCGCATGCATTTGGTGGTCATTCATAATCAAGTAAACTTTTTGCTCGGAAGCTGTATATCAAAGGGTTAGAAGTCACGGGCGTTGGACGTTTCGTGACTAAATTTGATTTGCGGACTAAAATTGAGTTAGCCTTGATTGTGCGGAATGGTGAATGCAATCAAGTCACATATGCATCAAAAATTTAATTATTTACAGCAAGGTTGTTTTCGGTTATTTACGATTCCTTAGTTTATCTATGGAAAATATTTAAATATTTAACCCTCTAAAACAACATGCCCTCTCCAGGTTTTGAAAGTTCAATTTTTGCACTCTTGATCCATGGTAGAAGGTCATAAACATAAAGTTTCACATTTCCACCAGGGTCCTAACGAGTTCACCGTGTAGTTGTTTGCCATTAGCAGTGATGATGGTAACCAAATTTCCTGCCATCGAAAAAAAAAGAGTGAAAATCTCGTTCGACAACCAACAACAAACAACTCCCTCTCTCTGTCGATGTCGATGGTTTCGAGTGGCAAACGAGCACGCTGCAGCTTCAGCCCTAGTTGCAACTTTGACGGTCGGTGATGATGAGCCGAGGATGATGTACCCGTGGTGCTGTTCTTCCTCCGCGTTGCTGACTTAGTTTCGATAAGCACCGAGGACGACGGTCGCGCTTTTTGACGGGATCAGCCAAAGTGGGTGTAGAAGGGGGAGGGAAAAGCGCCAAGCAAGAGTTGCAGAGTAGTAGCAGATGATGCTCACAAAACACCACACAGTAGAGGAGCGTTTTGATGCTGCTGGAGCACCACTCGAGTGGAAGATTGTTTGAGCGATGCGATGTAGTGGAACATCGGGGGGAGCACAGTGGGGTTGTGATCAGAGTCACAGATTTCAAGAATCAAATTGTATGTACATGATTTAAATCACAAAACTTTATTTTTTAGCAAAACAAAAACGGAAAAATAGGAATATGTGTCATAAAAAAAAATTAAAAAAATCAAAAATCAAATTATTCGCTCTACAGCATTGCCTTGGCGTTCTCGATTGCGAGATTCCTACTCGAAACTAGGTGTCCGAAGGCTTGATTGTTAAGGCAATTGCAAACCTTTTTTTGCACCTTAGCTTCCATCCACCCCGGGATTCGAACTGACAACCTTTAGATTGTTAGTCCAACTGTAACCACCGACTCCACCGAGACAGGACCCAGGGAGACGACTCCTACACCTGGACTGAGCTAACGACCTAACCCTTTAGGTAAGGCTTCATTCATAAAGTACGTCACGCTAAAATCAGCCAAAATTTACCCCCCTCCCTTCCCTATACTTATAACACGCAATTCCAAAATCAGCCAGCGAATTTCATTTTGACATCGCAGAATGACACTTTCACAGAACTTCTTCGTAACCGTAAAAAAGAAAAACCTCTTCTTACCGATCAAAACTTGAAAACACACACAATTCTCTATTCATCACCCAGATTAAAAAGTAAGTGGAATAAATTCGAAAATAAACCTAATTATTAAATTCGTTCTAATATTCAAGATTATATTTTTATTTGTGAAAAACGGTGACCAAGTCAAAATTTTTGAAAAATATGCAATTTGTTTAATTTCAAAATATTTCATTAAGGTAAAGAACACCTTAAAAAAAGCTTTCGTTAAGCTGTACATTGATTTGCACAAAATAAATGGGTAATTCTCTACCAACTCACACGAAATCGGGAAAAGTTGCCCCGACCCCTTTTCGATTTGCGTGAAACTTTGTCCTAAGGGGTAACTTTTGTCCCTGATCACGATTCCGAGGTCCGTTTTTTGATATCTCGTGGCAGAGGGCGGTACGACCCCTTCCATTTTTGAACATGCGAAAAAAGAGGTTTTTTTTCAATAATTTGCAGCCTGAAACGGTGATGAGATAAAAATTTGGTGTCAAAGGGACTTTTGTGTAAAATTAGACGCCCGATTTGATGGCGTACTCAGAATTCCGAAAAAAAACATATTTTTCATCAAGAAAAACACTAAAAAAGTTTTAAAAATTCTCCCATTTTCCGTTACTTGACTGTAAAAAGTTTTTGAACATGTTATTTTATGGAAAATTTAATGTACTTTTCGAATATAAATTGACCCAGAAGGGTCAGTTTTTGATTTAGAACAAAATTTTTCATTTTAAAATTTCGTGTTTTTTCTAACTTTGCAGGGTTATTTTTTAGAGTGTAACAATGTTCTACAAAGTTGTAGAACAGACAATTACAATAATTTTGATTTATAGACATAAGGGGTTTGCTAATAAACATCACGAGTTATCGCGATTTTACGAAAAAAAGTTTTGAAAAAGTTACTTTTCACGTTTCTCTTTGTTTCGCCGTCCGTGTCTATCGCGGGTGACCATGAACGGACAACTTTTTCAAAACTTTTTTTCGTAAAATCACGATAACTCGTGATGTTTATTAGCAAACCCCTTATGTCTTTATATCAAAATTTTTGTAATTGTCTGCTCTAAAACTTTGTACAACATTGTTACACTCTAAAAAATAACCCTGCAAAGTTAGAAAAAACACGAAATTTTAAAATGAAAAAAATTGTTTTAAATGAAAAAATGACCCTTCTGGGTCAATGTAGATTCGAAAAGTACATTAAATTGCCCTTAAAATGACATGCTCTAAAAAAATTTACAGTCGAGTAACGGAAAATGGGAGAATTTTTAAAACTTTTTTAGTGTTTTTTTCGATGAAAAATACGTTTTTTTCGGAATTCTGAGTACGCCATCAAATCGGGTGTTTAAATTTACATAAAAGTCCCTTTGACACCAAATTTCTATCTCATCACCGTTTCAGGCTGAAAATTATTGAAAAACACCTCTTTTTCGTATGTTCAAAAATGGAAGGGGTCGTACCGCCCCTCCGTCTCGAGATATCAAAAAAACGGACCTCGGAATCGTGATCAGGGACAAAAGTTACCCCTTGGGACAAAGTTTCACGCAAATCGAAGAGGGGTCGGGGCAACTGCTGTGTGAGTTGGCGGAGAATTACCCAAATATGAAATACACAATTGCTATAAAAATTTTATTATTTAATTTCTCTATTTTTAATCAAAATTATTGCAAAATTTTCAAATCGATAGGTTTAATTTGTTTTTAAAGTGTATAGAGTTATTAGTCTAGAAATTACATTTTTAGGTTCTCATATTTCACATTAAAACTGAAAAATTCGTATGAAAATTGGACTGTTTATTGACAGATTGTGAATGAAACTGATTTAAAATTTCAGGCCTGATTGAAATAGAAAATAAATATTGTTTTCACAAAATATTCTTCTTAGTTTTCCAACCAACAAAATAAAAAAAATATAGGTACATAAAACATTATTAAAAAATAGAAACGTTGAGGTTTTCTACAACTTTGATCGATATTTAGCTGTACAAATAGCAATGTTTTGATTAAAAATTTGATATTTTCAAATTATTAAAATTTTGGCGTAAAACACCTTTTTTGGATGAATGAATTGAATTTATAAGATGATTGAATTTTACCCCTTTTTGAGTAATATTACCTAAAACATGTCAAATTTAACAGAAACTGATTTCAATTTCACCAGTTCCAGAAAAAAAAAATGTTAAAATTGAAATAACAAGCCATAATCTCAACATTTGAATGAAAAAAGTGTTCTAAAATGCAAATGCACACTAGTTCAATTGATTTGCAATCATTAGTTTTCAACAAAATTATGATTTGAGGAAAATAAAAATTATAACAAAAAAAAAAACTTTTTGGAATGCATTAAAAAAATTAATTTCTGCTGACATTCCTTGAATCTCCATTTAAATTTCGAAGTTTAAAAAAAAGTTTTGCTCCTGGATTTTTTGGGCCAACTTTGAAGGGAGGTACTGTTTTTAAGTTATAGCAAATTTAAGGTTTGCATTTTGGATTTATTTTCTTAAAAAAAATTCTTTTTAAAAAAGCACACCTGACAAATTTTTATTGAAAAGGTGAGAAAATTTCCTGTCTGGAACTTTGAAAATCGTTCAATTTCTCATTTAGTTCGGAGGTTCAGCCTTACAAAGAATTCGAATCACCTAAACAACCAGCAATTTGTAACTGACGATATCTCGGAAACCATTGGTCCTACTTTTCAATGTTAGAAAATGAAATTTTTGTGATATTTTCTTATATTTTCGACATAATTAATTTGATAATTTCAAATTAAAACTTTACTTTTGAGAAGGTCTACAAAAAGATAATTTTTCAAATTATAAATTATTTGAATTTTTATGTTGAAGAGATATGAAAATTTATCAAATGTATAAAAAACTATAGTGAATCTTTCTAATATATTCTACAATTTTTTAAATTATATAATTTGGTAAAAACTGTGAAATCAGGAAAAATATATATTTTACACCGTGATATTCCATAGATCACACAGATTTTCGTTCAGAACGCACACACTCCCACTCACCATAGCAAAGCCAAAGTGTTGAAACAAGGAGCAGGTTTATGCTGCTAAACCATCACATGGGTGCGCACACGATATTTGGTGAAGTGGAAGCACCGGCAGCAGCAACAGGGAACTTGGAAGGGTGATGGAAGAAAAAAAACAGTAAAACAAGTGAAATTAAAAAGCTGGGGGTTTTGCGCTAGATAGTAGTACAGCACACACCACCAGCCCAAAACGGCACGAACAACAATGACAACATGCGATAGCGCATTTTCCGGGCCAGAATATCCCACTTTGTTGACTCGTTGTCTGTGATTAAAGGGATCCTTTTATGAGAGATAGAGTGTGTGTGTGTTTGGTGGTTTTGTGTTACCTGGCTGTGGGGCCAACACAGCACTCTGTAAATGGATTTTATCGGGCCAGGGTTTGTGGTTCTGGGAGGGGCCAAGTTTTTTTTCCCGGAAAATGTGCACGTGTGATGGGTGGTCGTTTTTATGGAAATAAGCTCGGAAAAATGAGGTGTACGAGTATGCTCTTGTGGTGGCTGGAAGTCGATAAAATATTTATGACCTTTTTGAGGAGTTATTTTCGTGCGCTGTGTTTCGAAAAATAATACAGCGATTTGATGCCTCACAAATATCCTCAGTTTTGAATGGTTTCAGCAGCATTTGCCCTGAAAAGTTGATACAATATGTTGTTATTTAATTAATGTATATTGCTCCCGCAAAATGAATACCACAATTCAGTTTGGATCTGTGTCCGAAGCGTTTCTGGCGAATCGTGTTTTACATTACACTGGAAATTGAATGTTGATGGCTTGGAACAACTTAAGTTGGAACAAGTAATAAAGTGTCACCGAAAAGCGTTTGGCAAATTGACAACTCTCTAGTGTTATTGCAGTCTTCATCAAAATACTTCAATTCTGAAAACAAAAAAAGTTCGTATACTTGAGAGGACAGTCATAGCATATTACCAAATAGGCTATATCTTGGCAACCTTGCCAGTCTTTTAAAATTAATGGCTTCTGAGAATGATCTTTAAAATGAATTTAATATGAAATTCAAGAAGATTTTTAAACAATAAACTAAATAGAAAAAAGAGTGAATTCAGGATCTCTAAACTTATTTTTCTTTATTTCATCATCCTTTCAATTTTTTTTGCTGATTATTGAGGCCTTTGGTACTTTTATTAAGTCTTACTTTATATAAATTAAAACAATTTATTTTTTATATCCATTTTAAACTCTATTCAACTGCATTTAAAAAAAACGTTCCTTTTTTGCTTTTAAAAAATTCCACATTTTCTTCAAATATTTCTAAATTAATTGGAAAAATCCGTATTAAAATTTCCCCTCAGCGTTAAAAATTTCCAGAAATAGGAATTAAAAAATATCAATAATTTTTGAGTTCCATTGTTTGCATTGAAATAAGGCCGATGCAAATATTTAAAAAAGTTTTTGTCCCTCGGCCCTGGCCGAGGTCAAGGGGGGGGGGGGCAAAAAAAATAAAAAAATATAAAAATTTAAATAACAAGCCATAGTCTTCCGTTTAAATGAAAAAAAGTGTTTTAAAATGCATTTTACACTAGTTCAGTTGTTTTGCAATCATTAGTTTTCAAAAAATCTAAGATCTGACAAAAACAAAAATTGTATAGAAAAAAAACAAAAAAGATTTTGCATCGAAAATTTTCATCTTAAGATTTTTTAATAAACCCAAACATGCTAAAATGATTTTAAACGCAGGAGAATGTATTTTAATTTGATTTCAGCTGGTTGCCCTTGAATTTTCATTGAAATTTTGAAGTTTATTGTAAAAAAATTTTTTGTCCCCTGATTTTTCGGGCCAATTTTGAAGGGGGGGGGGGGGGTGACAAAAACTTTTAAAAATATTTGTACCAGCCTAAAGAGCAAGCAAAAAAGCAACATAAAAGTTCTTTGTAGAACAAATCAATGCATCTTCTTTTTTGTCTCATAATGCCAAAGTTAAATTGAGCATGAATATCTGAAGTAGACTTCAAAGTTTTTTTTTTTTTTGTGAAATACTCCAGTTTTATAATTTTTAAATGCTCTTATTTATGTAATCAGTTAAATCTCTACGTCAAAGTTTTCCAATAAAAAGAACGCACACATTCCCGCCACTTCAGAACAGCCAAAGTGTTGGATCAAGCAATAAATAAATAAATACTTTAGGTAAATATGTTTGGTGCCATTGATTTTTTTTTGTAAGGCCGTTGCAAATATTTTTCAAAGTTTATGTTCCCCCCCCCCCCTTCAATGTTGGCCTGAATAATCGAGGGGTAAATTTTTTTTCAAAATTAATTATTGGAAAGCAACTGTATGCCTGTAAAATGCATTTTTAAACACTTTTTTTTCATCCAAATGTTGAAACCTAGGCTTGTTATTTCAATTTTTTAATTTTTGTATTTTTTGTCCTCCCCCCCCCCCTTGACTTTGGGCAGAGCCGAGGGACATAAACTTCAAAAAATATTTGCAACTGCCTAACAAGCTATAGTTTCAGCATGAGCATGGAAAAAAGTTTTTTAAAAACATTTTACACTAGTTCAGCTGTTTTGCAATCATTAATTTTCAACAAAAAGAAGTATTTGACGAAAACAAAAATTTTGACGGGAAAAAAATTTAAAATCGAAAATTTAAAAAAAAAATCAAAAGATTTTTAAATTATCTCACACATGCTAAAAGTGATTCAAAACGCAGGGAAACGCATTCTAAATTGATTAAGCTGATTGTACTCAAATTTCCATTGAAATTTAAAAGTTTTTTGAATTTTTTTTTTGCGCCCTGATTTTTCGAGCCAACTTTGAAGGGGGGCTATGATTTCATTCATTTATCTTTGTTTGATTTGATTGATTAACAATGTTTTTATTTACTTCTTTGATGTATTTTCCTTTTTCTTCTATTTTTTTCATTTATTTGATTTTTTTTTGCTTTTGTTTTTACCATGCTCTTTTTTTTTTTATCAAGCAGAACTTTAAACAAAAAACACTCTAAATCACCATAAAAAATCGAAAAATTCCTTAGGATCAAAAGAATGCAAAAATTCATAGCTATAAATTTCTCAAAAACAATTTAATTACAAATTAATGCTCAGATCGAGGAATGCAAAAAACTTACTGAAAAATACATGAATTTCATCTTCTTACATAGTAAATAAAATGAAAAATCGGTGCATATTGTATCATAAAGAACGTAAAAAATCTAAAAAAATATGTCATAAAAATTTTATTTATTTTTAAATGGCTGTTCCTGCTGATTAGAATGAAAAAGGAATGAAAATTTTATTTTGAATATCCAATTAATTTTGTATACAACTCATGTTGAAAAATTCAATTAACTCAAAGAATTGATAAAAAATCATATTTTATGTGATCTAAAGAACTGTTTAAGTTTTTTTTATGTATGTTAAAATTACGAAAATAATTGATCATTTGAGGTTTTAACTACTGATTTATGCTTCACAATAAGTTTCCATCGATTTTTTTTTTCATTCGCGAAACGACCACCAACAGAACGTCTTAAAACGACTTTCATGGGTTTTTTTTGTATTTGCCGAAGTTATTTTTTTGCCAAATTAAAGCAAAATGTATAGTGATTATCAGGTTGGGTTAAACTGAACCCTTGTTGTGAAGTAGGATAGCTCAGATTTTAACAAACAATTAAAATAAAAATATTTCTAAGAACTCTAAAAGTTTGTTCTGACGAGTGCTTTATTTTCAATTATTGTTTCAAAAATTCATGATTGCATTCAAATCCAACAAATAATGCACAGCAAATATCATAAAAAACACAATGTTTTCGTAATTCCGTACCATCATTCTCCCATTCAACTTCGCATTTCCATCATCAGCGAAGGTTTCCCTCGTCAAAACGACTCCCGTCAGTGTCGTTTGAGTCGTAATTCGGTTTCAGAATTTATTTAATTAAAACTTTTCCTCCACACTGCCAAAAGCTTACGCTGGTTGCGCACTCGTCAGCCCGCAAAGCCATCTCTGCGAGAGAGAGTTCACTTCCTGAATATCTTCTATTCCAGCAGTTGGGGCCAGAAAATTGGGGGCTCGCTTTCTTATTCGAAATTTTGGGTGGGGTGGGAGTTGTGGGGGTGGTGTCTTTTTTCCAGCCTGTTTGGCGATGCTGTTTCTGTAGCATGATATGAACCATTAAGTGGATGGGTCGAGAGGAGGAAAATAAAAGTTCTTCTGGGATTCGGGCACGAAAAGTCTTATTTTTCGTGATGGAGGAGAAGGAGACGGTTTCATTACGAGAATGTTTACCAAATTGAATTCGGAGAAATTAATGCAAACGGTGGTCTCTTGGAGCGAACTGCAAATGGGAGGGTAATTGAATTGGGCCAAACTTTTCAAGTGCTCTACTTTGAATCATTTCTCTGCCAGTTGGCTGGCGAAAAAGCGTTAACATGTTGCACTAATGAGGCCACCCGATTAAGTGGTAATCAACTGAATGGCATTGCTAATAACACGATTTTAAATTATTCAACCTTGATGCGCGGTGATAATACACGCGCGAATAAAACATGATTTCGAGAGTGTTTGTTTTCCCGTGACTATGCCCCATTTAACAATTATTTCACTTGGTGTCACACTGTCTGATGTACAGTCACACTTCGACTGTGACCAGTAATTTAATTCAATCATTAAATTTAAATTATTGAACACTCGTTCGAAAGCTTCAATCACGACAAAAAAAACGGATCATCAGCTTAAAATTAAAGTAGAGCAAAAACAACACCAAACTCCTCGATTATTTATTCATCCACAAATTTTGCTATCAATTAAACACAATTTAACCAACCTCCTGGAACGAAATCCCCACCCTCTATCATTCAGTTTAATGAAAGTGGATTAAAAGCATTCTTCATTCCACAGTGGCAGTCATTTTCCAGGAAGGTCCAATTTCCAAAAAGAGGCAAATAAATCTTCCTCCCAGCAAAGTTCAGACCAATTTCGAAGATTCTTTGATGAAGTTTAATCGAACCAAAAAAGCGAAAAATAAGGTGAAAATGGAACATTTCCCCCTCCTTCCCCATCCACCTTCCACATGAATGAGTCAATTTTAATCCAGCAGTGGCCGTTTGGCAGTTGAACTAGTTCCTCTCTTCATCAGTTTTTTTTCAGCTAACTGGTTGCCACTCGAACCCTGCTCAGTGTCACGTCGAGTGGTTTTTCCTGGGAAACATTGAGGGTGAGTTTTTTTTTCTATCGTTAGAGCTTGAAATGGACGGAACTCTCGTTTAAATCGAATGAAAATAGAATGCGTCGCAGCGAGTGGACCAGGCTGGTTTCTTCCCTTCTTTTTGTTGCAATTTGAAGAAAGCTTAATGAATTGAGTTGGCACTCAGAGAAAAAAAATCTTTGTTTCAAGGATTGCAGACCTGATCGGGGATCATTACCATATAAAAAAGTTTTGAACTTCAAACGTTCCTAGAAATTCACATTCTCTTGCTTTTACAAAAAAAAAAAAAACAATTACAAGGTATTTTAAGCATTTTGGCCACGAAATAAAAAAAATTAAAACTGAACATTCCGACTGGCTTTGCATAGTCAGATTTTCTTCAAAGAGTAAAAATGCTCCCTGGAAATCCTGACCGGTAGAGGGTAGGTTTCTACTTGGCGATGTACTGAATTTCCAATCCAGATGTAGTGAATTCAATTATCGTCTTTGATGATAAAGTTTTAAGAAAATGTCTGCACAGAACAACAATTTTTTGAAAATCGCTCTTCGGGATATGTTTCAGATGTCAAAAAAATCATATTTTGAGCTTAAAACACTATGGTAAAAAATCATTAACCAGTTTGCTATTTTTTTAATCCTAGGTTTTTAAAAATATGGAAAAAAGCTGGTGGTTTATTTGAAAAATAAATAAATGCAATTATAAGTACTTTATTTAAATTAACTCAATGTATTATAAGCAATTTTCTTTAGGAAATTTTCAGATCTTGAAAAAAAATATTTTCACGGTTGGTCGATCTCGGTCATGGCTTCTTCAGGTGAAAAATTGTTTTGAAAAAATAGAAAAACATTGACAAACATTTGAAATTGATGAACGATATCATTTGTTTTTTTTTTCCTAAATGCTTTTGATTTTAATTTGATTTTACATCTGAAAAAACTCTTCTTTAGTTTTTTTTTTAATTTGATTATCTTCTTTTTTTAAATTGATTATCTTCCTTTTTTAAATTGCCTTTTATGATTCTTCAATTAGATATTTTGTGCAGAAAATAGATTTTAAAACAGAGTTATTTTAAATTCTCTCAGAACCCCAAGCAATATTTACAATTTTGCTAAAGACAACAATTTGATTAAAAAAAATATTTTTTCAAGAAACAGACCTATGAGTAAAAAGAAATAATAAAGATAGATTTCAGGGTTTTTTTTTTCAAAATTTGAAAGCAAAAAGTTTTTGTAAGTATTCAGAAGTTATTTTCCCATTAAAATAAGTACAGTCCAGACATGTCTTTTTCCGATCTGTGGTTCAAAAATTTCCAAATGGTCCAAAATTTCCCTATTTGATTAAAATTGTTGAAAATTAAAGCTTTGCAATACTGTTAATGGTTCAAAATCAATTTAAATAGTACAATAGTACTTTTTTTAAATGAAAATTTGAATGTTTAAGGAGAATTACCTTTTGTTAGAAGGGGGGAAATCAAGAAATACAAATTGCAAAGGCCTTAGGCGTTGAGAAATAAAACCATCTTGAAAAATGGTTTTCAATACTATGAAATCTAAAAAAAATATTTTTGGCTAGGCCAAAAATGTACTCAAATTAATGAAATCTATTTTTATTGAATTGAAAAATAAATTAAACATTAAACCATCGTAATAAGATGAAAATACCAAATTGTTAATCAAAACGTACTTAGCATAATTTTTTTTAAATAATTTTACTTAAACTCAATAAGGCTGGTACAAATATTTTTAAAAGTTTTTGTCGCCCCCCCCCCCCCTTCAAAATTGGCCCGAAAATCAGGGGGCAAAAAAAATATTTTTACAATAAACTTCAAAATTTCAATTAAAATTCAAGTGCAACGAGCTGAAATCAAATTAAAATACATTCTCCTGCGTTTAAAATCATTTTAAAGCATGTTTGGGTTTATTAAAAAATCTTAAGATTTTTTGAAAATTTTCGATGCAAAATCTTTTTTTTTCTATACAATTTTTGTTTTCATGAAATCTTTGATTTTTTGAAAACTAATGATTGCAAAACAACTGAACTAGTGTAAAATGCATTTTAAAACACTTTTTTCATTAAAATGTGAAGATTATGGCTTGTTATTTAAATTTTTATATTTTTTTTATTTTTGCCCCCTTGACCTCGGCCAGGGTCGAGAGACAAAAACTTTTTTAAATATTTGCATCGGCCTAACGGTGCACTTTATGAAATTGTTTTTAATTCATTATTCAATTTCACACGTAAAAATGATGTTTGGAACTTTGGTGTACATTTACAAAAATACAAAAATGTTTATTTAAAACCCGATTTAATATCACCAGAAGTGAAAAAGAGCCTTTCTTACAAAATAATGAAACTCTGACAAATGTTTTGGTGCAATTCATTTTTCAGAAACATAATGATACCACCACCAATTCTGCTACCTGGCAGAATGGACGAGAACTACGTTCGGGATTTCTAGAACAACACAAAGATTGAATACTACAGCCATGACGATCCAGGTAAACGCCCCATGAAACAGGTCCTGCGTGGCCTGTACGACATGGATGTGAGTGTGCTGAAAGAAGAGCTAACAACTCTTAAGTTGAACGTGATCGAAGTCTTCAAAATGATGAGACACAACAAGGACATCAATCATTGTTATCCGAGCATTCGTTGGTGAAGGTTGTCTGAATCAACATGACTCGTCGCGTCCCGGCGCAAAACGCCGGCAATATTGCCCTACCTGCGGCTCAAGCAGGCAAAAAAGTGGGAATTTCCAAAAGGAAGGTTGAGGCCTCAACTGATGGCCAAAAACCGGGAATTTCCAAAAGGAAGGTGCTTTTGGAAGTGACATCGAACAGCAAAAAGACGAAAAAGAGCGACGGTACTGTACCGATGGATGAGGAGGAGGAGAACTCTTCATCGCACGAGGAGCAGCTTTTGAAGAACAACAAGTTCGCTGGACTGCCTGACGAGGACCAGGTAGCGGAAGCAAAGGAGAATGAAGTGAAACAGCGAAAGGAGAAACTGCCTCCTTTTATGTGAGGCAATCAGCAGCAACGATCGACTTTCGTGCGGGGCTGGTTGAACTCATCAAGTCTGGGAAAGTCCAAGGCAACATTCGTCTGTGTCAGGACGGATTTAAGGTGCTGGTGCAATCCAGGCAGCACTATCAACTGGTCAAGGATTACTTGACCGAAAACGAGGCGGAGTACTTTACCCATGATGTCGTCATGGATAAGCCGTACAAAATCGTCGTCAGAGGTCTGTACGACATGCCAGTGGAGGAATTAGCTGCCGAGCTAAAAGTTTTGAAACTGGATGTGTTGGCCGTGCACAAAATGAGCCGACGCAACAAAGACATCAAGTACCGTGACCAGCTCTACCTGCTGCATTTGGCTAAGGGATCGACGACGCTTCCTGAGCTGAAGGCAATTCGAGCGGTTTTCAACATTATCGTGTCGTGGGAGCGATACCGACCAGTGCATCGTGACGTCACACAATGCTTCAACTGCCTGGGCTTCGGGCACGGAGGTAAGAACTGCCACCTGAAGCGTCGTTGCGCCAAATGTGGTACCGATGCGCACATCACATCCCAGTGCATCCAAGATTCGCTGGTGAAGTGCCTCAACTGCAACGGTGAGCACTCGTCAACCGACCGAAAGTGCCCCAAGAGAGCTGAGTTCGTGAAAATTCGGCAGCAAGCATCGACGAAGAATCAGCCTCAGCGTCGTAGAACTCCTCCAGCCCTGGTGGAGCAAAATTTTCCACCTCTTCAACCGCGACGCCAGGTCCCGAACTTGGCACCGTTGCCGTTGGATCCCAGGAAGAGAGCTGAGATGAATCATCCACGGCCGGGTTCCAGCCAGGAGCCGAGACCGCCACCACCGGGCTTCAGCCAGGAGCCAAGACCAACCCAAGAACCAGCAGTTGAGGAAAATGGTAATGATCTTTACACCTCAACCGAACTCCTCAATATTTTCAAACAGATGTCCGCTGCACTGCGTGGATGCAAAACCAAGACCCAGCAGATTGAAGTGCTGACCTCGTTCGTCATCCAGTATGGATCGTAGGTCCCTCAAGCTGCTGAATTGGAACGCTTGCTCCATTAGGAGGAAGAACTTAGAGCTGGTGGATTTTCTTCGCGAGAAGGAGATCGACGTAGCTGCCATCACGGAAACTCATCTGAAGCCCGGTGAAAAAGTTTATCTGCAAAACTACAAGATCGCGACGCAGCTCGACAGGACCACCTCTGGAGGAGGAGGTGTGCTTGTCGCTGTTCATCGTGATCTCAAGCCACGCCGGCTGCCACACTTTAAGCTGGACATCATCGAGGCCGTTGGAGTGGAAATTCCCACTTCGGTTGGCCCAGTACTCTTCATTGCTGCATACTGCCCACGTCAGGTGAATGCCAGAGATGGTTCAGCAGCAAAACTGAAGGGCGATATCCAGAAGCTGACACGGCGGAGCGCAAAGTACATCATCGCTGGTGACCTCAACGCGAAGCATGAAGTTTGGGGCAACAGCAGGAGGAATCGGAACGGAGTGATTCTGCACAACGATCTGCAAAACGGATACTACAACGTTGTGAGTCCGGATCGTCCAACGAGGGTGGCTCGGTCTGGGAATCACTCAATCATCGACTTCTTCATTACCAATATGGCTGAGAACGTGGCTCATCCTGAGGTGTTTGAAGAGTTGAGTTCTGATCACTATCCGGTGGTTGTGGAGGTTGGAGCTTCCGTTACTCCGCAGCGGCAACCAACCCGGAAAGATTACCACAACGTTGACTGGCAGCAGTTTCAGCAAGTGGTAGACAGCAACATCGACTATGATCAACACCCGGAAACTTCTGCTGATATTGATCGTTCGCTGGAGGTGATCCAGCAGGCTATCAACCAAGCAGAGGCTGCCAACGTTCGGGAGGTTCCTGTTAATTTTAAGGTAACTGATATTGACGTAGATACTAAACACTTGATTAGACTTAGGAATGTTTATAGGAGACAATATCAACGGACTGGGGACTATGACAAAAGATTTCAGTTAACAATTTGAACAAAATCATACAAGACCGACTTGACAATATCAGAAATCAAGAATTTTCAAAACATGTAAGCCAGCTTGGGAATTATTCAAAACCATTTTGGAAACTTTCAAAAGTTCTTAAAAACAAACCAAAGCCTATTCCTCCTCTTATTGTTGAGGATTCTCCTTTGATTACATCCGAGGAAAAGGCAAATGCACTTGGGCTTCATTTTGTTAGTTCACATAATCTTGGCGCTTCCATGACCAGCCGTAAAGAAACATCAGTTGCCAATAGTATTTCAACAATCAATGACTCTACCTTTGAATTTCCTGCAGATTCCCATGTTTCTGGTGAGGAAGTCAAAGTTGCAGTTAAACAAATGAAAAATATGAAAGCTCCAGGCTTTGATAACATTTTAATCTAGTGTTGAAAAAACAGAGTGATCAGTTCTTTCAACATCTAGCCAATATTTTCAATAAATGTTTGCAACTTGGTTACTTCCCCACCAATTGGAAGCTGGGCAAAGTCATACCAATTTTGAAGCCTCAAAAGATCCAACATCGCCAACAAGTTATCGTCCCATTAGTCTTTTGAGTAGTCTGTCCAAACTCTTTGAGAAGGTCATCTATTCAAGGCTTTTGGATTTTACCAACGATAATAATATAATTTTGAATGAGCAGTTTGGCTTCCGAAAGGGATAATACTGCTCATCAGCTTACGAGAGTAACTAAAATCATCAAGCAGAACAAGCTTGAGTCTAAATCAACTGCTATGGCTTTGTTGGATGTTGAGAAGGCTTTTGACAATGTTTGGCATGATGGTTTGATACATAAACTGTATTTATACGGTTTTCCAATGTATCTTATCAAAATTATCCAGCACTATCTTTCGGAGAGATCGTTCAGGGTTTTCTGAATGGGATTGCTTCTGGATTATTCAACATTGATGCTGGGGTTCCCAAGGAAGTATTCTTGGCCCACTTCTGTACAATATTTTTACATCTGATTTGCCTACTCTTCCTGGTAATGGTGTGTTGTCACTTTTGCTGATGACACTGCCGTTATTTATAAGGGTAAAATAACCAGATATTTAGTTGGCCGTCTTCAGAAGGGTCTTGACGTTCTTTCCGAATACTTTGGCGACTGGAAAATTCGCATAAATGCAGCCAAAACTCAAACCATCATTTTTCCACTTTCCAAATCGGCCCGATTTGTCCCAAAGGATGATGTTTTGATTAAAATGAATGATGTTTCAATACCCTGGTCAAAGGAAGTTGTATATTTAGGTCTCATACTTGACTCGAAACTATTGTTTCGACAGCATGTAGATAAAATATTGAACAAGTGCAGCATTCTCATCAGGTGTTTGTATCCTTTAATTAACAGAAAATCAAAGTTATCTTTGAAAAATAAGCTAGCAGTTTACAAACAAATAATTTACCCCGTTATTGAGTATGCAGTACCTGTTTGGGAGTGTTGCGCTAGAACTCATAAATTGAAGCTCCAGCGTGTCCAAAACAAGGTACTCAAAATGGTTTTGAATGTTCCTGGCTGGACAAGATCAAGTGAGGTTCATGAATTAGCAGAAGTAAAAATGTTGGATCAGAAGATTCAAGAAAAATGTTTGAAATTCAGGGAAAAATGTGCTATATCTGAATACCCCTTGATTCAAGGATTGGTTTAGTTTATGGTAAGATTAAGTTAGTTTTAGGTTAGGTTATGTTTTCTTAATTTTTTTCTTCATTGTACCTAGTGTTACAAAAATGATAAATCATATACTTTTAAAGTTATGAATATGAACAGTGTTTAAATCACGAAAAGCAAACTAAAGCTGAAGAGCAACAGCTGACCACTTATTATGTAAACCAAATGTAATTATTATAAGAAAGATTCAATAAAGTATATTTAATTCAAAAAAATTAATACAAGGACATCAAGTATCGTGATCAACTGTCTTCGGATAATCGAAACTTCAGCTAATCGAGGCTTCGGATAATCGTGTCTGGACTGTATACTTGTAAGATGAAACTAATTATGCATATTGACTTATTTGAACATATAGAATCGAAAAACAAAGTTTCATACATAAATAATATCAGACCATTATGTGAATTTCTGGAGAAATCCCGTTTTTTTATCCTAAGTGCATTTTACTGATACTAAAGAATTAACTTTGAGATTAGATTCAATTGAGTACAAGAAAATGTGAAACCAGTTTCAAAATTTCCAACGTGCCCTCTCACAGTAGATGGAATCGAACCTCAAGAGAAGTCCCCACCCAAACCGGGTGTGATGCGGCTGCCCGAGTAGAGTTAAAATTGAATTAAAGTCAAACCGGGGGCGTCTCTTATGAAGGCTCTGCTTCCGTCGTCCGCCTAGACCTAGGGATTTTTCATCCGACGACCGGCGTTTTGCCCGGAAGATCTCCGCAATGCAACGACCTTTTTTTGCCTGAACACTACTTTCTATGCGGAATGAGTTGTCACCATGAGAGATTGAAAAAAAAGCACAGAAACGAGCTGGGGATTAGAAGCATAGACGACTTTTTGAAGCAGACGAGGGTTTGACTAGTTAGATTTCACTTCTTGGAAGCTTGTTTTTTTTGTTGTTGTCTGTGGGACGGACTGACCAAAATTAGATTAAGGTTAAAGAGTTTGCTTATGAGCACCATTTGGATGTTCTGAATGATTTGTGCTTTACTTACAGCTTTTTTTATTTCGTCTTGCTTGAATGCTATTTCGATGTCTAATGGCTCACCTGGAAAAGAAAAGTAAACAAAGTACCTCTTAGTGATCGTTAATGACGGTGGGGGGAAAAACAAGCATGAAACGAAGTTTATTGGTTAAATTATCCCACTTTATTGCCCAACATTTAATTATAGCAGCAGTTATGACACGGTGTAGCAAAATAAATGGTTTTCAAAAGTTAATTTTGTTGTATTCAGTTTTAGGGAGATTCCTAGTTTCCTTCTAAGAAATTACAACCCTAGTTTCGTTTCCCAGTGTAACACCACCTTCCCCCAAAAAAGGCTCCCCACAAGTTAACAAGCCAGCAATAAAAAGCAAACTTGACCACTCTCTTCACCCAGGTCGGAAACTTCAGTCTGCCATCATTCTCATTCCCATCATTAGAGGGACGCGAGAGAGTCCTGCCCCCAACCACCTCTCGAAAATGATAGTCCTTGTGCAGCGAAGTCCTAACGACCGTCCATAAATTTTCCCATTTGGGCGCATAAATTATCGACGTGTGTCCTTTTTCGGGGTGGCCACGTCACGCAAGGACCGAAGGAGACTGCCTTCTGCGACCGATGAGGCGGCAGGTCGTCAAACAGAAATCCATCCTCATTATTTCCAGTCATGTCTAATCACGTAACTTTCGTTTGCTTTTGGGCTTTTCCAAACATACTCGAAAGTATACACCCAACCACCCACACTCGACAAAGGATCGGAAACGGTTGTCCTGTTCTGTGTGTGTGATTGTGTGAGTGAGACAGAGAGAGCAAGTCAAGAGTCCTGCGGCGCGTGTTGTTAATGTGATAGGCAAATCGAGGAAAGAGAGAGAGGTCTTATTTCGAACACAGCATACTTTTGGGGGGCGCGCAACTTCGGATCGATGGTGATTTGTGAATGCAGGATACTGTCTCTCATGCCAGGCTAGGTCATTCAAATCGAATGGTGGTGGGTCATCGGATGTTGAGAGGAGGTCGTTTGTCGCAAGGATTCCGGGACCATTCGGGCGATAACGATGGCACATTGTTGTTTGACGAATTTATTTGGGTGTCTTCACGTGTAGAGGATAAAGGAATGTGTATTTTTGGAATATTTTGATTCGTTTCGTTTCGAAGCCAATTTTTGTCTTGCATTTATTTTTGTTCAGTTTGTCCAATTGGCTTTTCTTTTTTTTGTCGTATTTTTTTGAATACTTTTCTATCTATTCTTATGATTTTTATTCTCTTGCCCAGAAATCTTCAAATCTTCAAATCTTCAAATCTTCAAATCTTCAAATCTTCAAATCTTCAAATCTTCAAATCTTCAAATCTTCAAATCTTCAAATCTTCAAATCTTCAAATCTTCAAATCTTCAAATCTTCAAATCTTCAAATCTTCAAATCTTCAAATCTTCAAATCTTCAAATCTTCAAATCTTCAAATCTTCAAATCTTCAAATCTTCAAATCTTCAAATCTTCAAATCTTCAAATCTTCAAATCTTCAAATCTTCAAATCTTCAAATCTTCAAATCTTCAAATCTTCAAATCTTCAAATCTTCAAATCTTCAAATCTTCAAATCTTCAAATCTTCAAATCTTCAAATCTTCAAATCTTCAAATCTTCAAATCTTCAAATCTTCAAATCTTCAAATCTTCAAATCTTCAAATCTTCAAATCTTCAAATCTTCAAATCTTCAAATCTTCAAATCTTCAAATCTTCAAATCATCAAATCTTCAAATCTTCAAATTTGAATATTCAAACCTGTAAATATAATTGTTTTTTGTTTACCATTTTTTGATCACTGAAAATTGTGTTATCGGTGATCAGAAAACGAGGGATCACTGGGCAACATTGAGGAAATCTAATTTTTCATGTTTTTTATAAACATGGCAATATCTCAACAATCAAAGGCCGTGTTTATAAAGTTACAAAATGTTGTGTTTGTTCCAGATTTTTAAACATGTTTTTTTAAAAATGTAAAATCAGATACAGTATCTTTAAAAAGAAAACTACGTTTTTTTTTAAATATGGCTTTTATCTGAAAACGGTGTACTATATACAAAAATGAACAATTTTATTTAGCATTTAAAAAATTGAGTCAGCATTTTACAACAATCGTTAGATTTTTTTTCAAACAACACTATTTTTAAAATCAAACTTAGTTATCAAAAATCTAAAACATATTAGGAATTTTCTTTAAAAAAAATCACATAGTATGTTCACTTAAAAATACAAAACATAAAATAAAAATAATAATATAAATTAAAATAACAATCGATCATAAAACTACAGCTGTATGATATGGATGAACTGGTGCTGTAAAATGGTTTTTTAAGCGTACGGATTTACTGCAAAAAAAAAAATACAAAAAAATACAAAAAAAAAAAATAATAATAACAATGTTGTATTATTGAATGTTGGGAGCATTTGTAATGTTATTCTTCATTCAAACAATTTGAAAATATTTTTTTTTTCGAAAAAATCTGAGAATTTCATGAATGTTGTTTGCATTAGATACTGAACTTTTTAAATAAAATATTCAGAAAATGATCACTTATGGTCAGAATTTAAAAAAAAAATCGAAAAACTACAAATATTAAGTTGAAACCAAACCATCATTGGCTAAATTTTGAAAACAGTAATTTTTGATTGCAAAACAATATTCAAAAAAAATCAAATAAAGACTAGCATTACAAAAGGGTGTAATATTGAATGTTTGGCTCTTTTGAAATGTTAGTATTGATTTGAAAATTTTGAAAATATTGTTTTCGAAAATATCGGAAAATTTCACAAATGTTTCATATTTTAACATTGTAATTCTGACCATTAGTTGCTGAGATACCGACGTTTGAAAATGGTGGAATGTTTGGGTGAGACTTGAAAAACATCGAATTTCATGTTTTTAAACCTTTGCATGGCAATATCTCGGTAACTATGGTTCGTATCAACAAAGCTCAAAAAAGCAAAATATAGAGACTTTTCTCAGCATTTCAAAAATATTTTTTTCAAAGGTGGGCAAACAAAACCGGAATCGACGTAACACCTTATAATGTGGCCTTCTTAAACCTTGTGGTGGGCAAACATGTGCACTTATTTAAAAAAATTAAAACTGCGGCTCTTTTAAAAAAAGTGACCTAAAATGGCTATAACTTGAAAACGGTTCATCAAAATTTCACTTAAGTGCTTTTTGACTGCAAAGTCGATTTTACATCGAAAAATTAAGTTGAAATTGTTTTGCAACCATTATTTCGATTTTTTGAAAAAAAAAAAACAGTATTGATTCAAAAATTCATAACTCAGTCCAAGATTTTTTGCACAACCTGGAAATTTCTGAAAAGTTGGCATTGGATGTCCTATAAAAAATCAAAAATAGTGCTTTTTTGCAATTCAAGTTTTAGAGACAAAAATTTAAACATAAAAACAAAAAAAAATTTACCGTGTTCCATGTTTTTCCAGTGTAGTCCGTATCCATACCCACAACTTTGCCGAAGACACCGAATTGATCAAAAAAATCCTTCAAAAAATACAGATTTTTGAATTTTCATACATCGTTTTTTATGGACAGCTGCCAAATTTGTATGGGAAATTATATGGACAAACTTATGATGCAAAATGGCTTTTTTGGGGAATTAAAATTCTAAAAAAAAATCCGATTTCGTAGAGAATTTCTCTAGTGTAAAATGCATCGGCCTAAAGTTTTTTTCAATTGCAAATTAAATTTTACATGAAATTTTTTTACTATTTCCAAAAATCACTATATTTCCCAAACAAATTATCATTTTCAGAAAGTTTGACCATGCATCTCTATGGCTCAAAAGTTGCATGTTTTATTTCCCTAAAACATATCAAAAAATCTCGAAATTCATAAAAATTACGGATTTTGGATTTCCCAATTTTGAAAAAAATAATAATAATTGGATTTTTTTCGTGAACCCTTTTTTTCAATAGTCCTCAACAATAACTACAACTTTCTCAAAGACTTGGTGTTGAACGGAAAATTCATTAAAAAGATCACATTTGTATGGACAGCTGCCAAAATTGTATGGAATAACCAAATCCACAAAATGGCTTCGTTGGTCATAGGGAAGGCCACCGCAAAGTTTGAGTCAAATAGAAAATACAAAAAATAATAATTGTCGAAATCGGTCGATTTTGTAGAGAATTGCTCATCGGTAAATTGTACATCCAAACTCTACCATTAATTTGTCAAATCGACCCGCAAACGTTTTGTTAAATGAATCGCTGAAATATTTCATAAAGTCTATCTTTCAAATATTATTGTGTTGTCCAAACTAATCAGCTTCCAGGTTTCTGGTATACCTTCCGGTCTTAAAAAAAAAGTAAATTAATTCCAAAACCCAGTTCACTGCACCTCTCCGAAAAACCAAAACCACAACGTCCACAGCTGCGAAACTCTCTCACCAATCGACGGTCAACATAACCTAGAAATAAAAAAGCACCCTGAAACCAATTCCAACCTCTAAAATCCCCTTCTCCAAGTGGTGGTCCAGGTCCATCGATGACCATCGCGCTCGCTCGCTGAAGGCTCGCGCCCCATCTCCAACCATGCGGAAGACGACGCGGGAGTGGCCAATGGAGCGTGGAATTCCCCGGTCCACCCACCGGGGTCCGGAGTCCAGGCCATCCGATGCCAGAGACCGGTGACCCGAACGGAAATATTTTATAGTTTGAAAACTGTGGCTCACTGGAGCGAAAACTCTTGCGGACCAACACTGAACTCTGCGGTTGTCGATGTTGTGTCCCGGTTGCGGTCAACCAGGCGGAATTGATGACCAACCGCATCTATAATGGATGGACCCGTCGACGTCGTTGGTGATGGCCCCTCCGGATGGGTTGAGAGGGTCTTAACAGTCAGCGCAGTGCCAGGGATCAGGAACAGATACAGAAATCGAGCGGCGAAGATATGTGGCAGAGATTGGCCATCGAACCGGAGCCTAATCCGGGCAAATGGCATGAAATTAGGTTGGCAAGAGCGTTAAAAATAAGGTAGGAAGAAAATTCACAGTTCATTTTCAAATGTTCAAGGAACTTTTCTAAAATTCAAAAACCAAACGTCAAAACTACTCTAACCTGTATCGTTGACGACCTGGAACTACACTAAAAGGTGTCTGCCGTGCACATTGGACTGGAAAGTGTCACAATTTGTCGAGGCCGGCGACGAGCAAGATTGTATACGATTTGCGTTCAAGGTTTAGAATGTTGGTCACAAGACACAGAGACGAGGACTATCGCCAGAAAGTATCGGTACATGAACGGGCGATGCATTTGATGAGCAGCCGGGGACGGAGATACGGTCCGGATTTGTTCCGGTTGGGTGACAAGTTGATGTGATCAGGGGGCGTCATCGCGCATTGTTTGGAAGCATTGCAGAAGCTGTTGATGCAAGATATTGCGC
>NC_051862.1:209796076-209848576 GCF_015732765.1 Culex quinquefasciatus | reverse complement strand
GCAAAACCGAGGCGTGCATAACCGAGGCACAGAGCTTATGGGATTTTGGCTATATGGGAGACATTGGCTTTAATCGTACGAAAAATCATGCAAACATCAAAAATTATAGTGTTTTGGAATCGGGATGATGTCAGCTATCCATTAAAATTATTATTTCATGAAAGTTTTCACAAAAATACGTATTTTTCCTGTATTTCGAAAATGCATATTTTTTCCTAAAGAAACCAACAATATATTGTAATTGCAATATGGGTATCAAATGATCAGGGATTTTTCATACATTTTGGATGTAACAACAACATTTTTAGAAAATACTCAAAATTTTCACAAAACTACGTATTTTCGAAAAAAAATACTCAAAATTTCAATTTTTACAATATGGGTATCAAACGATCGGAATTTTTTCATACATTTCGAATGTAACAACAACATTTTTAGAAAATACTGAAAATTTTCACAAAACTACGGATTTTCGAAAAAATACTCAAAATTTTAATTTTTACAATATGGGTATCAAACGATCGGAATTTTTTCATACATTTCAAATGTAATAACAACATTTTTAGAAAATACTCAAAATTTTCACAAAACTACGTATTTTCGAAAAAAATACTCAAAATTTCGATGTTTGCAATAATGGGTATCAAACGATCGGAATTTTTTCATACGTTTCGAATATAATAACAACATTTTAAGAAAATACTCAAAATTTTCACAAAACTACGAATTTTTGAAAAAAAGTACTCAAAATTTCCGGTTTTACAATGTGGGTATCAAACAATCGGGATTTTTTCATACATTTCGAATGTAATAACAACATTTTTAGAAAATACTAAAAAATTTCACAAAACTACGTATTTTCGAAAAAAATACTTAAAATTTCCGTTGACGATACAAAGAAACAATTAATGAAAAATCTCAACCATGTTATACTCATATTGTAAAAAACTGAAATTTGGGGTATTTTTAAAAAAAAACGTAGTTTTGTGAAAATTTGGATATTTTCACAAATTTGTGTTAAAACTTTTGAAATGTATAAAAAAATCCCGAACATTTGATACCTCTTGTGAAAACCGGAAATTTTGAGTATTTTTTTTTCAAAAATATGTAGTTTTGTGAAAACTTTGAGTATTTTAATTTTTTTACTTTCGAAATGTATGAAAAAATCCCGATTGTTTGATACCCATATTGCAAATATTGAAATTTCGAGTATTTTTTTTTGAAAATACGTATTTTTGTGAAAATATTGAGTATTTTCTAAAAATGTTGTTATTACATTCGAAATGTATGAAAAAATCCCGATCGTTTGATACCCATATTGTAAATATTGCAATTTTGAGTATTTTTTTTTGAAAATACGTAGTTTTGTGAAAATTATGAGTATTTAAAAAAAATGCTGTTATTAAATTCGAATTGTATGAAAAAATCAAGATCGTTTGATACCCACATTGTAAAAACGGAAATTTTGAGTACTTTTTTTCAAAAATTCGTAGTTTTGTGAAAATTTTGAGTATTTTCTAAAAATGTTGTTAATGCATTCGAAATGTGTGAAAAAATCCCGATCGTTTGATACCCATATTGTAAAAATTAAAATTTTGAGTATTTTTTCGAAAATACGTAGTTTTGTGATAATTTTCAGTATTTTCTAAAAATGTTGCTATTACATTCGAAATGTATGAAAAAATCTCGATCGTTTGATACCCATATTGTAAAAATTGAAATTTTGAGTATTTTTTTCGAAAATACGTAGTTTTGTGAAAGTTTTGAGTATTTTCTAAAAATGTTATTGTTACATCCAAAATGTATGAAAAAAAACCTGATCATTTGATACCCATATTGCAATATCAATATATTTTTGGTTTCTTTAGAGAAAAAATATGCATTTTCAAAATACAGGAAAAATACGTATTTTTGTAAAAAATTTCATGAAACTATAATTTTAATGGATAGCTGATATCATCCCGATTCCAAAACACTATAATTTTTGATGTTTGCATGAATATTCATAGAATTATAGCCAATGTCTCCCATATAGCCAAAATCCCATAAGCTCTGTGCTTCAGTTAAGCACTGGGCCGTGCTTAACCGCAGCTGAACGGTGCAAAACCGGGGCAGTGCAAAACCGAGGCGTGCAAAACCAAGGCATGACTGTATTTCGAAATGTCTCTCTTGAACACTTTGTAACTTTTGTAAGAAGCAATTTAGCATCATACTGTCTTCGGGAGAGTTGTTCAGGGCATTCAGGGCTATACTTCTACGGTGTTAGTTTCATAAAAGTATAAAACATGAATTTTGTTACTTCAAAAATGTGAAAATGCATGTTTTCTCATAGTAGTTCCATACAAAATTCATTCGCTTTGCGCCAATTGTGGGCATAACTAATCGTTTACAAATTTTGAGAGGTTGTTTTGAACCCTAAAAGGGACCCAAAAAATGTGTTGCTGAAAAATACAAATTTTGATTCTTGATTTTGTTTTTTGATTGGCCATGCAAAGATTGAACAAAAAGAAAAATGCATGTTTCTAAGTTTCAAATTATGAGCAAAATTTCATCAATGTTTTATTTCATTAAAAATCGGAGCAAGAGTTTTCTATATATCAACGATTAGAAAATGTATTTTAATTTTTGATTTGGGTGAGCAAATAAGAAATTTGCAAAAAATTATGGGAAAAGCAAAATTTTAAAAATTCCTCCATAAGGTATCGTTATATGTATCATTTCATTGTCAAGTGTGGGATTCTTAAGTAAAATTTTATGACACACAACTTTGTCCAAGATCGCAAAACGATCCAAGTTAACCCTGTGAAGTTATTAGCGTTTTGAAGAAGAAGTTTTTGCGTGAACAGATTTTTTCACCAGCTTTACGATCTATAGCGACTTTGCTCAAAATTTTAACAGTTATATATTGTGTTTAAAAATCGAATCAGAGGGTATCCCTGAGGTTGATTTTTTTTATTATGGTCCTAATGTTGAATGATACTTTTTTTTTAAATATTTTTTTTCAAATTTGAAAGAAAATTGAATATAACTTGAAAATGGAGCATTATATAAAAAAAATCACGGCAAAATAAAACGTTTGCCTGCCAATTCGACTTTTCATGCGTTTAACACCAGCATAGTTGTATTGCAATCAGATGATTTTTTTCAAGTATCAAAGTATTGACAAAAACAATTATATCGGAATAGAAAAAGATACTTTTAAACCAGCCCAAACATACCGAACATGATTTTCAATGCAGGTAAATACATTTCAAATTGTTCTCAGTAAACAAGAACATTATGTTCTTTTATACTTAAAAGCATTTCGAGAAATAAAATGTTTTTTTTTCCTGATTTTGACGATTTTGAAAGAGGGCGACATAAACTTTGTAAAATATTTGCAACGGCCTTATTATATTTTTTTTTCAAGTTTGACGCCTACTCAATTTAAATGTTTTAACGTTTTGATTTTAATGGTTGAGAATAATATTTTTTTCGTTGTTCATTCACGTCAATTCATGTAGAATATATAAAATTATACATGAAAAGTTGAAAATTTACGATATCTTTTCCTTTTTATTCCTCCACGAGATCTGTCGAAATTTTGCCTTCCTCACTGAGGTAAGGCTATAATCCTGCTCTAAAAATGAACTTTTCATTAAAAGCTCGAAGACCCACGTTCATGTATACATATCAACTCAGAATCGAAAACTGAACAAATGTCTGTGTGTGTGTGTGTGTATGTGTGTGTGTGTATGTATGTATGTGACCAAAATTCTCACTGAGTTTTCTCAGCACTGGCTGAACCGATTTTGACTAAACCAGTTGCAATCGACTTGGTATAGGGTCCCATACATCGCTATTGAATTGTTTGAAGTTTCGATAACTAGTTCAAAAGTTATGTATAAAAATGTGTTTTCACATATATCCGGATCTCATTTATATGCATGTATACGATGTCCGGATCCATCATCCGACTCATCATTGGTTAGGTAATCGAGAGACCTTTCCAATGAGTCCAAATCATTGAAGATCTGGCAAACCTGTCTCGAGTTAGGACCACTTAAGTAATATTTATGTACTTTTTTGAAGCCGGATCTCAATTAAATGTATGCAAACGATGTCTGGATCCACCATCCGACCCATCGTTGGTTAGGTAATCGAGAGACCTTTCCAACGAGTCCAAAACATTGAAGATCTGGCATTCCTGTCTCGAGTTATGACCACTTAAGAGATATTTATGTACTTTTATGAAGCCGGATTTCAATTTAATGTATGCAAACGATGTCCGGATCCATCAACCGGCCCATCGTAAGTTAGGTAATTGAAAGACCTTTCCAACGAAACCACAACATTGAAGATCTGGCAACCCTGTCTCGAGTTATGACCACTTAAGTAATATTTATGTACTTTTTTGAAGCCGGATCTCAATTAAATGTATGCAAACGATGTCTGGATCCACCATCCGACCCATCGTTGGTTAGGTAATCGAGAGACCTTTCCAACGAGTCCAAAACATTGAAGATCTGGCATTCCTGTCTCGAGTTATGACCACTTAAGAGATATTTATGTACTTTTATGAAGCCGGATTTCAATTTAATGTATGCAAACGATGTCCGGATCCATCAACCGGCCCATCGTAAGTTAGGTAATTGAAAGACCTTTCCAACGAAACCACAACATTGAAGATCTGGCAACCCTGTCTCGAGTTATGACCACTTAAGTAATATTTATGTACTTTTTTGAAGCCGGATCTCAATTAAATGTATGCAAACGATGTCCGGATCCTTCATCCGACCCATCGTTGGTTAAGTAATCGAAAACCCTTTCCAACGAGTCCACAACATTGATTATCAGGCAACCCTGCCTCAAGTTATGACCACTTAAGTTATATCTGTGTGCTTATTTTTCTGGATCCAAAAAATAGTTGAAATAAGTGTCCAAACCACTAATATTACCCATTGTTGGAAAAAAAAGTGAGGAAGGCATCAACCACATAGGTGGATTAAGTTAGTTTTTGCCTTCCTCACCTCACTGAGGCAAGGCTATAAAATCACTCAGAAATTGAACTTTTTAAATAAGCCTCCAAGATATACCTTTACGTATACATATCGGTTCAGAATCAAATTCTGAGCAAATGTCTGTGCGTGTGGATGGACGTAGAATTTTTTTTCTCACTCACTTTTCTCGGAACTGGCTCGACCGATTTTGTCCGGATCTATGTTTTTGGATTCATTTTCAGGTTCTTTAAGTCTTTTTTTAATTTCATCCGGTTTGGCGCAGTACTTTAAAAGTTATGTTCGAAAAACTGTTTTGGTTGATACAAAAAAGGGTCATTATTTACATAATTTGAGAGCTCTGTCGGATAGCTGTCGGAATTTCCCGTTCAGTGCATGCACACAAACACTTCAGCGCTTTCAAATGGTTCAATAAATTTATCATAGATGGCGGCACTCAGATGTATAGTGTCTTTACTAAGTAAGCGTTAGCCAAAGCTTCCGTAGTGTGTGGTTGCAAGGATTTTAGGAGGAAGGCAGCAACCACCTTCTGGTGGATTAAGTAACGTTTTTGTTGTAATATTACCATGTTTTTTTCTGTGAAATTTTCCTTCAGAATACATCTTGTTATAAAATACAATTTTTTTCAGCTTGAATTAATGGTTTTTGACCAAAAAACTTAATTTCAAGACTATTTTATCCTGTGCAGCAAAACACTGCCTCCAAATTGCCTGTTTCGTAATTGTGGGATGTTATTGTGCCTCCCACAATTGTGGAACACCTGATTTTAACTGATTTTTCCACAAAAAAAGTTATTATACCATGGATAAAACATCAATTTGCTTGAGTTTCACTGGTTGCAGCGTGTGAAGTCATTATTTTGGTAAAAATATGTACTTCTGGAGAGATCCAAAGTTAGTTTACATCCGTAAGAAAAAAAATGTTCCGAATTTGTAGATTTCAAGGGTCAAAGTTTTTCTTCAAAAACTTGATGATGGATTGGCAACACTGCCCGGATCTGTTTAGTGTTTTTTTTCGGTCCGTACATTTTTGCGTTTTTGTGTTTGTTTTGACCATCTGTCGGTTCTGATTCGATGTTAACGGCTGAGCTAAGGTGCCAGATTACCGCGTACAATAAAAGTTTAAAAGTTTCTAAGTGATTTTGTGGAAAAAAAATCGATTCAGAATTTAAGTTTCAAGCATTGTTTTGATTTTTGCGCTCTGGTTGGCCTGCCGGAAAGCGAGCGCGGCACTCGTTGGCCTGCAGAAAAGTGCAGAGGGCTTACTTCGAGTATACGTCATTCCCGCAGGGATTGTTTTTCTTAAGATTAATAGGAGAGACATTCCAATTTTCGTTAATTGTAAAAATGTGAACTGTAAATTATTTGTAGTAGAAACAGAAGGAAAAGAAAATGTGGAGAAAGTGTTAAGTTTGGTTTTTGCTAGGAAAAAAATTGTTTCAATTAGGGTGCACGACGAACTCTGCCCTTTTAAAAACCATATAATAATATAATAATCAAGTGATTAAACTGTCCCTAAGGTAAAGCAGTTGGCGGCTCTATCTACTGCTGCTGATTGTTAAAATTTCGTTATGCGGTTTTAGGGAATTATGAAGTTTTCCCGATTTTCAAAAGAAAATAAGTGAATTTTAAAAGAATATTCAGCTTTGAAGCGTGCCAGGAAAAGTCAGCCAGAGAATAGGAAAAATATGTGTTTGTGTTGGTGAAGCAGTGAATAGGAACGTCAGCTCAACACAATCCGGCGTGTAAGAGGACGATTGTTCTCAACGCGGGGAGGTGCGAAAATGTGATGCACAAGGCTTTCACGCCGCACCGAGCGATTTGTGCTAAAAAGCATAGATTTTTCCGGGTCTTACAGACTTTCGGCCAGGTCAACCTTTGAAGCAGCAGCATGCAGAACCGGGTGAGCAAGTTCCAATAAGAATATTTTTTTGACAGATGTGAATGAGTATGCGAGTGTGAGTGAGAAACTGGGCCGAAACAACTTATCTAGATAACTTTTAATTAGGGGAGCGGTGCCATGTTTTGGGTACTGACAAATATAAAAACTTCGGTTTATCTGGTGCTTTTTTTTTTTTGTTGCTTGTAATGTTGAAATAATCGATGTTTTTATTGTTTCGGCCCAATTGACGATGTTTGTGTGAGTGTATCCGTTTATTTTTGTTTTCATTGCAAGGTTTGATACACAAAATTTTTTAGCTTGTATACACTGTCGGTTTGGCCGCGCTCATTTTGTTACGCGTACAAATTATTCAACAAATATCGTCGTTAGGTTTCCCGTAAATCACAATTATCAATTTTATTGAATAATTTTTTAATATGTCATAAAAAATCTCATGGTTTTTATGATCTGGTGTTTGATTAACTTTTTTTAAAAGTATTTAGGTTTACTGGTATAATGAGTTGTGTGTAAGAGTTGGTATGAATGAGCTTGATATATATTAATCAATTTGTTTTCCAGGTTTCTCAGGTTAAGTTCATAACTAGTGGTAAAAATACGCGCACCAAATCGAAAAAATTGTTCGTAAAATTTTGTTGAATCAGTTGCGTCTTTTATTTATTAAGATTCCATAAATTGTTTTGTGATTTTAAAAGCCCTTCCTATATCACCGTTGATCAGAAGGTACGGCGTCGGGTAAATCGTAAATTTTCAAATAATGTGTTAAATTTTCTCGGTGGAAACTCATTTCTATAGAATCGTTTATCGAAAGACGCGCTGACATTTAGGATAGACAATTAGCGCGCGTTTGTTTTTTTTTAGTTTTTAATACGATTGTGTGTAGCGGGACCTCGCGGATACTCTACAACGTGTTTTTAGAGCCTTTTATTTGATATTTTATTTTTCATAAGCCCTTCTTTCATCATCGTTGATTGGAAGGCACGCCGCCGGTTTAGTTCGTTTAAGTTATTGTTTTCATTTCATTACAGTCGGCTACGTGGTGTCTTTTTTTCTTTTCGTTTATTTTCATTGATCGTAATAATTTATTCCAACTGGCAGTTTTAGTATTAACTCATCAAACTATCGATTTTATGAAGCGTAAAGCGTCTTTTATTTACTATTTTTGAAATTTGCTCGCGTTAATTGTACAACCAGTAAAAATATATTGATAAGTCCAGCCCATAGCACTACTGCTCGGTTGGCACGCGTTCGGTTAAAAAAAAAAAAAAAACTTTTTAAATGATCAATTATTTATCTTTCCGCAGCCGGCTGCCTAAGATTTAAAACTTTCAACCGATAAACAAAATGCTCATGGTCACATCACTGCCACTCGTGAATCCTGACCTCATACCCATCTACTAACCCCCTCAAAACTCATGTGATACTTTGTCGGAGAAGCAGTCGATTGGGCGGTCTCTATCACTCAAGTATCGGACTAACATTCCCATCCACTTCCCCGTGACTCTACCACTGGTCGTGGCCGGCGCCGGTATTGATCAGCATGATAGGGGCCTTTGAGAAGTTGCGAAGCGAGGAAAGATAGCACCCACTCATCTTCCACGGCTCGTGGATGTAACTTCTGGAGGTCCTGGTCAATAACGGAGTAGCAACTGCGGGTGGGCACCTATGCTTATGCTGCTTATGCTTATGCTTCAAGGGTCAAAGTTTTTCTTCAAAAACTTGATATATAAGCTAAAAATTGCAGTTGTTCAATACAGCATTCGAAAGATGTCAAGAAAAGCTTTCAAATGAATTAAACCCTCTTAAGCCCATGGGTGAGCCAGAGCACCACACATTTTTCACTTCAAATTGAAATTTCTCGAAAACAAATGAATGAAATGATCTCATCCTTCCTTCACAGTGTTATATAAGATATTTACTGCCTCCAATTCAAATTCCATCCAATTTGGTCAATTCTGTAGAAAATGGCAAGGAAAACCGAAAAAAATCTCGATGTTGCTCTGAGCGGGAAGGGATTAAAAGCTAATCATTAAGTTCAATCATCGATTTGCTATGAGTGTTTGAACATTGGCCGATCTGTAACCTGTTCCGATTATGAGGGATGACTTTATGGCCTTATTGAAACTTTAAAGGTTTGTAGGGCTTCATTCTTTTCATGAAATGATCTTGTTAAATAATTTTATAAACTTTGTGTTGATAGAAAATGTCTTAGAAGTATAAAACGGTTGATTTTCTTCAAGTCTACGCTTTTTCTTCACCCAGAAAAACAACAAAACAAGGACAGCCGTGTGACAATGTTATACACACTTGAGTCAACAATAAGACAGGAAAATAGACGTGAAAAATGCTCTAACCCTTTTTTTTGCGCTCGCACACCAGTTTGTGCGCACACACATTGGCTTACACAAACAGAACCGCCAACATCAGCATGCTGGTACACAACACACCAACACAATGGCGCATCCGAGCAGCAGCAGGATATCGAGCAGCTGCAACAGCTTCAAGTTCAAAACAAAACCAAACATCGTTATCCGTCGTCCAAGCCCCCCTCCCACCCACTCGCGTAAAGTGAAGTCCTTTTGTTGTCCCCATCTCCCGGTGCGCGCTCGTTGTTTGACTCGAGTGGAAAGTTTACCAAAAGCACCGACCCAGCCCCCCACAACTATGGAGACAGCACTCAGAGGGTGCTATTTTCCTCCCACTCGAGTGAGAAGCGCTATTTGGTGTGGTGGGTGAAAGTCGGATCTATTTCGGATGTGAGGTGGTTATTTATTGTTGAAATTATATGTTATTATTAGGGTTAGTGAAATTTCACGATTTCGCGGACAGCGTGAAATCCGCGAAATTTGTCTTCTTCCGCGAAATCCCGTGAAATTTTATGTTTGTGTGAAACTATAACGATTTTCCTCAACATATTTTATTAAATTCAAGTAGGAATAAAAATAATCTAAACAACTACTGCAGAATTAAGCGATTCAATACTCTTGTTCAATTACAAATATAAGGTTAGTGAATTTTGACGATTTCGTGGACGGTGTGAAATTCTTGAAATTCTTTTTTCAAATAAGATCATAATAAATATTTTAATCATAGGGACTATTTAAGTAAATTTTATTAGTTTTCAATTGAAAAGCTTGATATGAACCATTTGAAGGACTGTTCAGATTTTTTAGTTTAAAAAAAACTAACTAAATTTAGTAATATTTTCATTCGCTGTAGTAAAATTTTTATTTCAATTTTATTTGAAAGGTATAATTTCAAAATAAATTAAAAGAATCAAGCTTTGTTCTATTCAAAATAAAGGGAAGAGTATTTTTAATCTTTCAAATCTCCTTTTGAAAACATTTTACCGATATTTGATTGTTTGGGTGAATGATTCCCGTGAATGTTTAGAATACCACCTATTCTGTATTCTGTTCTGATTTTCAATAAAAATTTTGATTTCGTTGCAAATTGTATAATTTTTTCTATTTCTTTTAAATTAAAGTTTCGAAAAGAGAGATGAAAACCTTAAAAATTATTTGGAATGGGCTAAATGTCGCAGAAAATTGAAACTATTATACTCATTTTGTCTGGAAAAGATTGTTAAATCCTTTGATATGAAACTCAATAAAATGCAAACTGATAAAACAGAAGCAAAACAGCGAAAACATTGAAGCTTTACTAGTTGAATATCAAAAAGGAAGTCCAATAAATGAGAATACTAAAGCTCTACATTTTGTTTCAAAATATAAATTGTGAAGATTTCTTTATATATAAAAGAATAATATATAATGAAGTATAAAAAGTAGTTTCTGTGATTCAAACATAACATTTTCAGAGTTATTTTAACATTTATCACGTTCCGTGAATTTTGCGTGAAATTTGATCATTTAAAATTGAGGTCCCCGTGAAATTTGTTATTTTTGAGCGTGAAAAATCACTAAGCCTAGTTATTATGATAAAAAGGGTTACCCGCTATTGATTTGCGATGGCAGAAATAAATCTTGAACTTTTTTGGAAAACATGAACTTGGTTGCTATTTCTGGAAGAGCTTCCGGTGGATGCTCGACAACTTTTCCTCTCTAATCCGTTGGACAGATACACAGGTAGTGGTGAAGTAAGGAAAATCCTACTTAGTGACACTTTGAAAACATAAGTTTGAAAGATTTGCTCTCTTTTTATAGACATTGTGTACGACAAAGTTTCGTTTGTCAACAAGTTTCTTTTTATGTTGGATTAGCAAAAATGTAGGAATAATTTTGTTCTTTTATGATGCGTTTTAAAAGATTTCACGGTGTGTTTCCTAGAACAAACTTAAGAAGAAAAAAAATCGGCAAGTCTGATATTTGGCACCATGTAAGAAGGTTCTTTCCCGACAATTTGCGGGATCCGGCGAAATATTTCGTCAGCTACTTTTTTTTGAAGACTTTTTTTTCGATTTCATGGGATTTTTCTTCAGAAAAGTCTGTGGAAATCGATCGGTTTATGTTCATATTCATCAAATTCCTTTTGAATGTGCCTCAAGAGACTCTAAATAAAAAGTTTACAACCCAAATTTACCAGATTTATAGCTTTCTTTGAAATAACCCAAAAATCCAAGCTGGAAACCTCAAAACGACCGAATAAAAATTGTTTCTTTGTACAATTTGTCATGAAAATAGGGGAAAGTGGGGCAAGTGTAACAAGCTAAGGAAATGCTCGTTATTACCCATTTAAAAGTTATAAAATCTGTCGGATTTTATTATAATCATCTCATTCTTGGTCTTGACAAAGACTTTGTTTGAACAAATCCTGTTTTTTAATGTAAAATGATTTTAAAATTAGTGATTTTACGTACGTTCTACTCAACTAGTGGGATAAGACGAACAGCCCGTTGGGGCAAGAGGAACAATGCATGGAAAAACATGGTAATATGCTAGCAATTGAACTAATATCACTTAGATACATCAGATTAGAATGTATTTAAAAGGTTTCTTCCATTTCTAGATTAAATAATAAAATTTTACTAAAAAATTTATCGTTTTTACGAAAAAAATATTACTTAGATGATAAATGGTATATTTTCATAATATCACTATATTTTGCATGGACATTTTTTTAAACAATTGTTTATCATTTTAAGTACTTTTATGTATTTATTTCCCAATAAATATGTTGTTGCAGCCATTCGTAATTTTTTCCATACTAAAAAATCCATATGGTACACTTGCCCCACCTGAACAAGATTTTTATAAGTGCATGTCATTGGTAGGGACACTAATGATCTTGGAAAAATAGCATTTTGATAAAATGAGTCTTGAAACGAACCCTAAGCCTTATTTTGTACATTCCAAATTTTATAAGAAAACAAAGGTTTTGAAAAAACTTCATTAAATCTTATGCCCCGTGGCGTTTACGTCGTTTTGGCGAATATGTGGTAGTAGAATCAGCTAATTGCATTGCTAGCAACAATTCTTCATAGGGGAAAGTGGGGCAAGTGTAACAAGCTAAGGAAATGCTCGTTATAACCCATTACAAAGTTTAAAAATCTGTCGGATTTTTTTATAATCATCTTATTCTAGGTCTTGATTAAGACTTTGCTAGAACAAGTTTTTAAAAAATCCTGTTTTTTAATGTAAAAAATTGATTTTAAAATTTTTAATTTTCCGTACGTTCTACTCAACTAGTGGGGCAAGACAAACAACCCGTTGGGGCAAGAGGAACAATGCATGAAAAAAACATGTTAATTTGCTAACAATTGAACTGTTATCACTAAGATACAACAGATTAGAATGTATTTGAAAGGTATCTTCCATTTTTAGATTAAATAATAATATTTTACTAATACTTTTATCGTTTTCACGAAAAAAATTATAACTTAGATGATAAAAAGTAAATTTTCATAATATCACTATATTTTGTATGGACATTTTTTTAAGAGTGCATAATTGACAAAGGGAGCGCGTGGTCGTAACAAATATTCGGAGTGAAAAGTGATTTTTTTTGTGTGCCTTTTGTTTCGCATTTTTGTCGTGTATTGTGTGCTGCGAAGAGATTTGAAATTTGCTCGCGTTATCTAAATTGTAGAATAATTTTGGCTGATTTTATCGTGGCATACTTTATGGATGAAGCCTAACTGATACATACAAATATTACACACACAAACACACTTAGCTTGCAATTTTCTTGAGCCTCTTGACGGGCTACTATCGTTGGAGGAAGCAGGAAAATCGACAGGAAAATGTAGTGGAAGGTTGAGAACTTGTGTGTGTTTCAATTTCAGCATTGTTTTCAAATGGCACATCGAAAAAATGTGAAAAATAGCGGGTTTGACATCGTAATTGTGAGTGTGTAGTTTGCCTGAAGAAGAAAATAGGTCACGGTGCTCGAGCTTTAGAGACATCACTTGTATGCTCTATGTTGACAACAATAAAGAATGTTTCGACTGACAATTGTAAACTGGGGAAGTAAACTTGTTTCTTAATGTTGTAGAATCCATGGAAGTTGGCAAAAAAAAGTAATTTATATTTTTATAAGTTAATCAAAAAGTTGAATGTTGGAAAAACTGGTCAAAAATAGACGCATCACAATTCTTTGAGATTTCATTCGATTTATTTTTGTCGAAATCAGTATTGATTCAAAAATTCATACATCGGTCAAAGATTTTTAGCACAGACCGGAAATTTCTGAAAAGTTTCCATTTAATGTCCCCTTAAACATATATAAAAAAAAAATGTGTTTTTTTGCAAATCAAGTTTTAATGACAAAAAGTGAAATTTAAAATCACCGACATTTTTTTTACACTGTAACATTTTTTTTCTGTGTAGTCCTTATCCGTACCTACAACTTCAGCTGGATAAACAAAAACAAAAAAAAAATGATCAATGTTTCAGAGATTGCTCAGTAGCATGCTTTCAAATAATAAAATTTAAATTTAAATGAAATTGATGATTTAAAAAAAAACGATTAAAAAGTGGTGTTGACTTCTTTAAAGTAATACTTAAATAAAAATAAGCAAGCAACTGAGCAATTCTCTACCAAAACCGGAAATGGATTTAATTTGTATTTTTTAATTTGGCTCAAACTTTGTGGGGGCCTTCCCTATGACCAAATATGCTTTTTTGTGTCATTGGTTCATCCATACAAATCTCCATACAATTTTGGCTGCTGTCCATACAAAAATGGTATGTAAATATTCAAACAGCTGTAACAATATGGTGTCTTCGGCAAAGTTGTAGGTATTGTTGATGAATTTTGAGAAAAAAATAGGTACACGAAAAAAAAAATTGCAGATTTTTTTATGAACTTTTTTTTCACTAAAACTAAATTTCGAAAAATACGTAATTTTTAATTTTTGAGATTTTTTTATATAATTTAGGGAACAAAAATCCGCAACTTTTGAGCCATAGAGAAACATGGTCAAAAAATCTGCCGCCGAGTTATGAATTTTTGAAAAAATAGTGATTTTTGGAAAAAATCAATGTTTCATGCAAAAACAAGTTTGACATTATTTTTTAATGCAAAATTGAATTTGCAATCGAAAAGTTTTTTACAGATTTTTTGATAAAGGGCTCCGTTTTCAAGATATAGCCACCGAAACTTTGATTTTAGCGATTTTTTTGCAGTTTTTCAATTTTTAAAAATAGTGACCATGAGTGACCATTTCTAAAAATATTTTTGTACAAAAGTTCAGAAAATTTGCTATAAAATTGTCTAAGAGACATTGAAGATTGGACCTCGGGTTGCTGAGATAGAGCCGCTTTAAGAAAAAGAAACACGAAAATTGAAGTTTTCTTAATCTCACCAAAACATTCCACCCACAACCCACAAATAATGGTCCGATTTTCAATTTTATTACATGAAACATTCGTGAAATTTTCCGATCTTTACGAAAACAATATTTTGAATTTTTTTAAATCAAGACTAGCATTTTAAATGGGCGTCATTATCAATGTTTGGCCCTTTAAAAATGTTAGTTTTGATTTAAAAATTTTCAAAATATTTTTTCGAAAAGATCGGAAAATTTCACGAATGTTTCATGTATTAACATTGATAATCGGACCATTAGTTGCTGAGATATCGTCATTAGAAAATGGTGGGCTGTTTGGGTGAGACTCAGAAAACTTCAATTTTCGTGTTTCTTTTTCTTAAACGGATCTATCTCAGCAACCAGTGGTCCAATCTTCAATGTCTCTTAGACAATTTTATAGCAAATTTTCTGAACTTATCAGAAAAAATATTTTTAGAAACGGTCATTCATGGTCACTATTTTTAAAAATTGAAAAACTGCAAATATTTCGCTTAAATCAAAGTTTCGGTGGCTATATCTTGAAAACGCAGCCCTTTATCAAAAAATCTGTATGGTACTTTTCGATTGCAAATTTAATTTTGCATTAAAAAATAATGTCAAACTTGTTTTTGCATGAAACTTCGATTTTTTCCAAAAATCACTATTTTTTCAAAAATTCATAACTCGGTGGCAGATTTTTTGACCATGTTTCTCTATGGCTCAAAAGTTTCGGATTTTTGTCCCCTAAAACATATAAAAAAATCTTGAAAATAAAAAAAATACGTATTTTGGAAAATTGACTTTTAGTGAAAAAAGTTGATTAAAAACTATGCAATTGTTTTTTCCTTGTACCATTTTTTTCTCAAAAGTCCTCAACAATACCTAGAACTTTGACGAAGACACCAAATTGATCAGAAAATTCACTCAAAAGTTACAGCTGTTTGAATATTTACATACAATTTTTGTATGGACAGCAGCCAAAATTGTATGGAGACTTGTACGGGTGAACCAATGACGCAAAATAGCTTATTTGGTCATAGGGAAGGCCCCCACAAAGTTTAAGTCAAATAAAAAAATACAAAAAATAAAAATGGTCGAAATCGCCGATTTCGTAGAGAGTTGCTCAACACTGAAAATGTTATTTTAACTTCATCATCCCGGTACGAGAATCGAACTCACGATCTCTGGATTGGAAACCCAGCACGCCGTTAGTCGAAACCCATCCCCTACCGGTCAGTACTCCCAGTGAGCATATTTGCTCCTTTAAGGGATCTGACTTTGCCGAGCCAGACAGGAATCGAACCCATCACCTTCCGCTTACAAGGCGAAACCCGTAACCTCACGGCCACGAAAGCTCGGCTATGTTATGACAAGTTTTGAAAGGGTGGCATTTTTCAAATATGGGTCATAGAATGAGAAAAAAAAAATAATTATTCCAGATTATTTTTGTGTTGTTTCAAGAAAGGTTTTGTGGTAAAATCGTTTACATGCGGACTGTGTAGTTTTTTGCCGTGTATCGTTGTTTATTTTTTTGCTATAGGGCAAATAACGGTATTATTCTGTCGAATCCAGAAACAGGATCATATTGAAATTTGAAACAAGTTAGGGAAAAAAAATATTCCCTTCATTTTTGATTATTAACTTCTATAATCACAAAAGTAAATAAAACAAATTGAACGTCACACATGTCGTCTCAATAAACCATTCTTTATGCAGCAAAATCCAATATCCATACGCAAGTGCTCGCTTGCGTCACTTTTCCAACTAAATGAGCAAACAAAAATCCAATCACACACGACTCCCAGCTCATACATAAGTATTGCATTTTCCGATTTTCCGCTTTTCCCAAGTAAGCACCTCGCAGCATCAGCCCAACTCGACAATACAGCATCCACCCACCCACTCAATGCAATGTCGATGTTCTGCCGCCGATATCCCGCGATGGCGCCAGCTCAACCCCCTCGAGTGAGAAGAGGGGAAAATCTGCGCGACAGATGAATTTCAATCAAGTGGAAAATCTGATTGAATTCGTTGGGAAAACATTACTTTCAGCATGTGTCTGAGTGCGAGAGTGTGTTTGTCACTCGGATAGTGTGTCAACACAAATGCCCTGTCAGTGTCAATATAATACCATCTTCCCGCCCCCCTCGAGCAGAGGAAAAGTGTCACTTGTGCTGGAAAATGCCAAACGAGGAGTGATTGCAGCTGCTGTATCGGAGGAAAAAAGCACAAACGCTGTCAGGATCTTGGCTATGCTATCGAAATAAGGCCAGCAGCACCCATCGCAAATCTAGGTTTTGAGGCCATACTGCTGACACGATTCCGGTTGCCAAAGGTTGTGTGGTTGCGACTTCCGGCCCGTTTCCGGAGCTGCTCCTCCGGAAATCAACGAATGGTTCTTTGTGGTTTTCGGAGGGGGAAGCGTTGCTGTGACGCAACCTTGCTGCTAGCTGCTTACACACGTGTGTCATGTAGTGCGGAAAAGTGCTTTTCAAGCTGCACAACAGTTCGATTGCACTCTCGAGTGCTGTTTTCACATCCATTTGTTGTGCAAATAGCGGGGTAAATTGCACTAAATGAACAGACCTATTTACTGCTAATACGCGAAATTTTATAGCGCAGATGATCCAATGAAAAAGACGATTCTTATACTGCCGCTCTAATCGAGTCGAGAAAAACGCATGTCAAATTTGTCCCGCCCATAAGGCTACGTGTTAGAGTTTTACGAAAAAGTGGGTTTTCTCCAGTTTTCTAGAAGAAAGTACTAAATTTTATTGGTATTTCTGATAGTTTACATGATTTTGAACCGAACTGCATCATTACCTCAAAATTGACGAAATTACATATGGGACGGACTAGCTTCGAGCGGCAGTATAGTTATTTGTAAGGTCCTAGAGCTTTGCAGAACTCAATTTGATCAAATCTGTGATTTTTGCGATCGAAAACATCGTTCCAACTTTTTGGTATAAAGAATTTTGGGTGGTTTTTCTGCGAGAGTAGTAATTACTTTAAAATCAATGCAATAGTTTGTATTGAAAATTATTATAGGAAATTAAACAAAATAAGGAAAATAATTCTTAAATGTGTTTGTAAAGAAATGACTGCAAATATTTTTTTAAATAACTTTTTGATTCAAAATGGTAATTGTGATAAGATTCTAGTCATTTATTTATTAACCTACACAGTTTTTTTAGGAGTCTGTAGAATCATACATTTTCCGAGCATAAAAGGGGTTGGCGCGGTTGGCCCTTTGGGGGCGCCAAAATCGATGATTGTACAAAATTTTCATGTCAGCCATAACATCTTCATTAGATTCTTGAAACAGAAAGGGCGCCGAATTATAAAATAGAATTAAAAATAACTGGATAATTTTGTTTAAAATATGAAAATAAATTGAGGCGCCAAAGTCAATTGTATGAATATTTCTATCGAAGTGTTTTTGAAAATTCATGCTAAATGCTGATTTTATTTTTTCATCAAAGAAGAGGCGCTCAAGTGGCAAAAAGTTAAAGAAGTTCTAGAAGAGCTTCTTAAGATAAATACACGTTAAAGTTTGGACCGTTGTATAATGAAGTTTAAGTCATACCTTTCAGACTAAAAAAAATGTACAACGATATGTTATTTTTACGTTAATTTGGCTGTGAATCACAATCAGCCAAATTGTGAAAAATGTATGGTCGTATTTTGAGCTTCGTTGAAATAGGAATTATTTTAACATTAAAACATATACCTTTCTTTTGAATTTTTTACATTTTTGAGTTAAAAATATGGCCTTTGAAATATTTTCAGCTCGATTTCCCCTTACATAATCAACTTTATGCATTGAAATTTGCAAACTCTTTTTCAAAATACTAGAGTTTTGAAATTGGAAAACTGCTGTAAATTTTTACCATACATAGAAAAAATCAATTTTCGTAATCGTGAATTAATTTCACGAATATGAGAACTACGAAAGAATTTATTCATGAGTATGGTGCATTTGCAATATAAACGTCAATATATTCCTTCGTGGTTCTCGCATTCGTGAATTTAATTCACGATTTTGAGGACTGATTATTTTCGTGTGTCCAACATTATTTGTTCAAGAAAAAAAATTCTAGGGCACAACACTTTTTGAGTTTTAGCTTAACCGGTGTTGTTTACTTTTTAAATCGTTAAAAAAAATGTGGTAATTAGGCCGTTGCAAATATTTTTCAAAGTTTATGTCGCCCCCCTTCGAAATTGGTTCGAAAAATCAGGGCGTAAAAAATTTTTTTTTCAAAAATCTTCAAAATTTTAATGAAAATAGAAGTCAAATCAACTTAAAACAATCTAAAACGCATTTTTCTGCATTTATAATCATACAAGCTCTTCCCGGCAAACTTCGTCCTGCCCTTTTTTGGTTAATGACGTTTCGTGCTTGTTTGCTAATTCAGCCTTTGATTTTACGCAGCTTTTCCCATATAATCTGCAGATTTTCCGGAAACGGTTTCAGAGTGGCCAAAGTTATCATTTTTTGGCGTAAGAACCTTCCTTGGACTTTTACGAACCCAACGCAACAAAAAGCACCTCGATACGACGCTCCGTATTGAACTGATTCGCGTTCGAACAAAACCGTCGAAATTTTTTATATATATAGATTTAGCATGTTTGGGCTGGATTAAAAGTATTTTGAATTATTATGAAATTCCAATGTACAGCACCGCAAAAACTTGTTTTTTTTGCATAAAACTAAATTTTCGTCAATACTTACGTATTTTTGAAAATAATGATTGCAAAGCATCTGGACAGGTGTAAAATGCATTTTTAAACACTTTGTTCATTCAAATGTTGAAACAATGGCTCGTAAATTCAATGTTTAAACTTTTTTTTAATTTTTTTGTCACCCATCCCCCCCTCCCACCCCCATCAACTTTGGTCAGAGTCGAGGGACATAAACTTCAAAAAAAAAATTTGCAACGGCCTTAATAACAATTAAAAAAAAAACAGTTAAAAACAAAAATATAATATTTTATCAAGGTTTGAAAACATTTGTTTAAATTTGTGCAATTTTTTTTTCTAGAATATAAAATTTAATTTTACGAATAAAAAATAAGTAAAAAAATACTGATGAAAATGAAAATCAGTGCAAAACATAATTAAAAAAAGCAAAACAATGAAAAATATTCTCAATCATCGTAAGGGCAATTCACTCACAATGAATTAAAATTTCTTATCTTTATATTTTTTAAACTATTTTTCGAACAATTTTTTTTTTGTCAATACTTAGAAATTTTGAAAACTTATGATTTTAAAACATCTGGACAGGTTTATAATGCATTTTAAAGCACTTTTTTCATTCAAATGTTGAAACTGTGGCCTGTAATTTATTTTTTTTTAAACTATTTTATTTTTTTAATTAGAGATGAGGGACATAAACTTCAAAAAAAATTTGCAATGGCCTAATTGATTTAAACGAAATATTGTTCTGCCGCTGCATGTTGAAAAATTATACTTCGATGCCTCTTTTTGGCTCTTTTGAACTAAGCTTGCTGGGATTCCTATCTAGATAGAAATAGAGAGCACATGGGCATCGAATTATTTTTTTTCAATTTTGAAGAATGATTTTTTTCTTTTTTCGTTGTGAGTATGATGAAATCCAAAGCCAAATCAGCAAGTTATTTAACGAACCCTTAGAAATATGAAATAAGCTAACAAATTATAGCAAAATTTATCATGATTGAGCATCTAGTTCTGTTCATTTACCTAAACTATTATTGGTCATAGAAAAAGTACAAAAATAGTTTCACGTAATTATAAATAAAACAAAAATAAAAAATTCTTTAAAACTCTTTCGAAAAAATAATTATACTATGCTCACTTCTAACGCCATTCTTAAAAAACTGATCGTAATGACAAGTTTTGAATATTTTTTTTGTGAGAAAGTTTTCAACAGTTTTCGCAGTTTTAAAGATTTTGTGTTGTTTTAATAATTAAAATGGACATAAAAAAGTCAAAAATCAGAATTAAAAAAAAAATCCTGCAACTTACATATAAAATTGACAAGAAATGCGCCAAATGACTCAATCAACCAGTCCCAAATCTTGCTGATTTGTGGCCTAAAAGTTATCAAATGAACCCAGTTCTGAATCAATTTGATCATTTTTTTTTCATGCAGTGACGAAATAATCTTCTGTAAATTTTTGCATTGATATAAAACTACATGTAGTCTACATATATATTTTTACCTCATTTCAAAAACGATCCTTACGAAGACTTATCTAATCTAATCAAATCAATTTTTTCGAAGGGATCCTGGAGAGTGCCTTAGGTTAGATTACGCCTAGCACTCTTCTTGTCATTCATCAACATCTGTTGCTTCGTTAAAGTGGCCAGGCCTACTGCGTGAAGTCGTATAGCAGAGACATGATTTGTTTGAAGAAGGTTTCGGTACTCCGGGACCCTCTGGGATGGGACATTTTATTTCCACGAATGCCCTGGACGCTATTTGCCGTGGTTATAGCGCCATAACTCGCTCTCTGTAACAGTATTCCTAATTCAAGTCCAAGCTCACCAAGTCGTCATGGCCTAGTGGTTAACATTTTCCTTACCAATCCAAAGGACGGGGAATCGAGCCCCGCCTCGAGGGACATTGATTTTTCGTTCATATTCATCATTCCAAATTTCTATGTTCTTCACTTTCTCATTGGGAGCAGATGGGAATCGAACCCAGAATCATTCGCTTACAAAGCGAACACCGTAGCCAGTCAGCCACGGCCGCTCCTCAAAAAGGATCCTTGTGATGACTAGTGTAAAATAATTGTTTGGGTTATTAGACTGTTGCAAATATTTACCAAATTTTGCATCGTATCAAAAAGTGCCCAAAGATAAACTGGTAGGAAATTTGACGGAATTTCTTTAAAAAAACACTGCTAGAAAAAAAGCACGAAATGAAAGGCTTACCAAATTTCCCATAAGTTTGTATTAGGACGTTCATGTTTCTCCTTTTTGACACAACAAAGGGCATAATTCGTGAAAATCTACTAGAGATAGTTACAACTATCCCAAATCCATGTAAGTTTACAAAGAATAACCTCTAGGATTCGTGATCTGAGACAAGACAAGGTAGAACTAATCCACGTCAACAAGGGATTATTACAACTATTCCGATTTAATATTAGTTTACACATAGGTGACCTCTAGGATTATAAATGACAGTTTTTGCCAAGGGTTACTGACAAACTTGTCAAACAGTTTGATAATAGTGGTTCGAAATCCAAAAAACGAAAAAACTATTGGCACTACGCCCCCCGGGGCATGGGCTTCCTCTAACGTGGGATTTCTGCTCCAGCGCCTCTGACGAGACAGGAGAAACCGGGACCGACGTTTTACTTCACCATCCGATAGAAGCTCAGTGGATAAGGCGGGAATCGAACCCGCGTCTCATAGCATCATCGGGATCGGCAGCCGAAGCCGCTACCCCTGCGCCACGAGACCCAATTAACGTCAAAAAGTGCACAATTAGGTATCCATGATCACGAGAATCATTTCAGTAATTTTCAACTTCGATTCTCCCAGAATGACAGCGTATCAGCAATCCATTTAAGTCCTTCTGACACACACTCTCGTACAAAAAAGGCACACAATTCCAACAATGCGTTATCGTTGTAACTGTCGAGTGTCATTCCACTGATAATCCATCCCACCCCCCCTTCTCCCCACCACCCTTGTTGATGTCCTTCCACGTGGCCCCCTCGTCGTCGTGCGCTGATGTACACGTTGTTGATAAACGCTTGCGGCACGTTTCAGGCAAAAGCTCAGCAAAAAAAAAAATGCCACCTGAAAGCCACCTAAACACACGTGCTGCGGCTGCTCCTGCCTTTAGGCCCTTCTCAGGATAAAAAAAGGATTCCCGGCCAGGATCTGCCTGCAGGCTTGGTTCGCTCGCTGCGAGGCAGCTATGCAGGCCCGTAGCCAGGGGGGGGGCTTCCGGGCTGCAGCCCCCCCCGAAATTTTTTCCAATTTTTTTAAAATTGAACTACCTTAAAAAAATTTTAAATCAATGATTGTGTGTTCTCTTCCCAGAAATAATTTGTAAGATAGAGAATCAAGAATTGATTGATCAAACTAAGTAATTTGCCTGTCCATTGCCGGGCTCAGTTTTTGTAGATTATGGATCCAAAATTTGGATATTTAAAAATTGAGCTGCAGATTTGAACATTGTTCCATTCAGTAACATCTCATTTATCTTGTAGTTTTAGCATTACATTGGTTATGATGGTCCAAATCTGGGCTTACTTGGGGCTATCCCCTGAAATCAAAGATTTACGCATCACTAGCCTAAGTTCCAAAATTTGAGCTTTTTCTGACCACTGACCACCAAGTTTGGGCAAAATCGTCAAATTGTATGGAGAAAAGCAACTGTTTCAGTTTTTGACCAATGGAAGGCGCAATAACTATCCAGTTCTTATCAATTTTCAGAACTAATATCTTCTTTAAATTTGGAAAAACTTTCCCGAAGACACCTTATTTTTTGGGTTTTTGCTAAAAGTTATTAACCTTCGAAAATAGCAATTTCCGAGCGGACTGCTCTAAGGGGCTACATAGAAATAATTACCGTCATCTGGGGCGAATCAGGACTACAGTCTGAATAGGGACAGCAAAAATCCTTAGATCTTGTTGTCTTATTTTTGATTGTAGAACTTAAGTATGACCCCTGAAGAACCATAAAATAATTTAGAATTTTTGGATTAAATGTGGCGGTCAAAATGGAGGTCAAGAAATATTTCTGGTGTTTTTTTTAAAGGTCTAATAAACCAAATTTCTAGTTTTTGCTTTTTGGGTGCTTTTAAACCGTCAGGGGTATTAAAAAACACCCAAAAAGCAAAAACTTGGTGTATTGGACCATTAAAAAAACAGATGCCGAATTTGATGTTAAAAACAAGCAAATAAAACATGCCGATTTCATTTGTTCCTGATTCGGTTATCCGAAGTCCTTCGAACATTGGATAATCGAAACTTTGGATAATCGAGGCTTCGGCTAGTCGAATTTGGATTGTAAAATTAATAGCCCTCCTTTATTTGCATTAAAACCTTTAAACTGTTAATACATGTTTTTCTCTACATTTTCAAAATTTATCATAATTTCTCAAAAATATTTAGATTTTGTTTTCAAAAACGAAAGCATTTAATATGAAAAACATTTGAGTGAATTTTGACTATTATCAGAAACACAATTCTAATTTTATCGTTTTGGTTTTAAGAATATGGTTAGTTACATATCTAAGACCTTAGAGAAAAATGCTTGAGAAATATCTGTGTGTATTTTTTTATTACTTTTTCGTAAACCTTTTTTCCGAAACCACTCGTCCAAAATGCTTTCTTTTGGTCACATTTTTTAGTTTCCACCGTGGCCAATCTCCAATTTTTATTTAATATATCAAAAATCGGAAGATCAACTAAGTGAATACTTATTATCAACTAATTTTCACTTTGTGCATGAGCTTGCGATTTTTAAAGGAAGAAATAAAATGATAAAAATATTCAAAACGTTAAAAAAATGTAAGCTTGGATTCAAAAACTCTGAAATTAAATTAATTAAACATCACTTTCAAATTATATAATTTCTGATCAATAATTCATTTTTTAACTATTTAATTTCTATTTTTTGGATTTTACAGATTAGAATTTGCATTTTGAAAATTTTAAAATTTCTTTATTATTTTTTTTATAATTTCTTATTTCTGAATATCAATTGTAAATATTTTCCAAAGTTTATGTTGCCACCTTTTCAAAATGGATCAAAAAACAGAGAGCAAATACAATATTTAAAAAAAAAATAGCTTCACAATTTTAATGGAAATAACTTATTTCGATTAAGTCTTTTAGGACCAGCGACCATGTCGGTCCGGAAATCAAATTTGAAATGTTTTTCCTGCTTTGATAATCATATACGACATGATTGGGCTCGTTTAAAAATATTTAGAATTTTTGTAACATGTCGCGGAACCGCGGAAAGTTTTTTCTCACGAAAAAAAGATTTCGCCATCAGCTAGATATTTTGAAAACTAATGATGCAAAACAACTGTACTGATTTAAAGTGTGTTTTGAACACTTTTAAAATAATAAAACCATAGCTTGTAGTTTTGATTTGTAACCCTCTCAACTTTGGTCAGAGTTTAGTGACATAAACTTCAGAATAATATTCGCAACGGCTAATTGAAGATTTAAAAAATTTACACTTTCAAATTTCTAAATTTTCATAATTTTTGATTTAAATTTTTTTGGTATAAGACAAAGAAATGCCAGAAATCAAAAATAAAAATAATAAAAACATGAAAAAGCCGGGACCGTGGTGTAGGGGTAAGCGTGATTGCCTCTCACCCAGTCGGCCTGGGTTCGATCCCAGACGGTCCCGGAGGCATTTTTAGAGACGAGATTTGTCTGATCACGCCTTCCGTCGGAAGGGAAGTAAATGTTGGTCCCGGACTAACCTAAAAAAGGTTAGGTCGTTAGCTCAGTCCAGGTGTATGAGTCGTCTCCCTGGGTCCTGTCTCGGTGGAGTCGCTGGTAGGCAGTTGGACTAACAATCCAAAGGTCGTCAGTTCGAATCCCGGGGTGGATGGAAGCTAAGGTGTAAAAGAGGTTTGCAATTGCCTCAACAATCAAGCCTTCGAACACCTAGTTTCGAGTAGGAATCTCGCAATCGAGAACGCCAAGGCAATGCTGTAGAGCGAATAATTTGATTTGATTTTTTGAAAAACATGAAAAATTTAAGATAACAATTCAACAGAATAATATCAAAAAATCAGAAATTCCAAAAATTAAAAAATCTGAAACTGAAAAATTTATAAAATAATTGATACTTAAGAAATCCTAAACTAAAAAAATATCATTTTAAAATTAAGTTATTCAAAATCCAATAAATTATGTTTTTTCAATCTTAATTTTTGGATGCTTTAAATATTTTTATGTTTGAATTCTAGTATTCCTAAATTAATTTATATTTACCAGAAAATTAAGTGATTTTTGTAATGGCTTTTCCCTTATTTCAGCATTTTAAGATTCAGCGTTTTGATAGTCAGCTTCATGAGGCAATTCTTCAATATTATTTAAGCGAATACATTATTTTCAAACGTTATTTTCAGTTGCATCCAACTAAACAAATCAAAATCTCATCAACACATATTGCTCCCGAAGAAATATCAAACGACGCTTTTTGTTTCTGTTCCTTTTCAGCTGCGTACCGCTTAAGAGAAGTCTTTTCGTAAACCTTTTCTTGACCGTTCCTTGAGATTTTTTTGTATGGAGTTTTAAGAGTCTCCGTACTACAGGACATTTTTTAAAATTTTCGTTTGAAAGTAAAATATAGTTCTTGTAGCAAAATTTATATTAAGATTTGATTTACAGGAAAAATGTAATTGATTTAAGAATTCTTACATAAAGTATTCTTTACTTTTAAAACAAAAATTTAAGATAATAATTACACTTGATAATTTCAAAAAAATCAGAAATTTCAAAAATGAAAAAAATCAAATTAATTAAATTATAAAAAAAAACATTTTTTATCATTTTTAAATAAAGATATTCAAAAAATAATTTTCAATCATTTCAATAAATTATGTTTTAATAATCTTATTTTTTGATGCTTCGAATATTGGTATGTTTGAATTCAAGTGCAGACTAAGATTAGATTTACAGGATAAAACTAATCAATTTATGAATTCTTACATAAAGTTTTCTTTATTTTTAATTTAGCAGCGTTTCGTAAATATAAAATTTCTAAACCATAAAATGTGCAGAATTTTGTTCCTAGAGTCCAGGTACTGCTTGAATAAACATCGATTTTAATAAATGGTTACAATCCTAAATTATTAAACATGTATATAGATTAAAATTTTATTAAAAAATTATCTTTAGAATTGAGACCTGATTAAATTTTTTTGTCATGTTTTAAAATTTTATTTTTGCTCAAATTCTGGACCAATTTTCAGAATACAATGAGTAATGAATTTGAAAATGGCGTTTAGTCGGAATATTAAAGTTAAACATGATTCGTTTTAATGTTTGATGCAATCGAGGAAAATTTTAACGGTTACATATGCATTTAAAAATGGTTACATATGCATTATTAACAACTCTTCCAGTGATTATTTTGGCGTTAAAAATTAATTTAATACATTTTATATAAATTTTTTAACACATTAAAATTAAACACAGGCACTGATTTTTTTTCTTCAAATATATATTTATTATAGGCCTACACAGAAAAAAATGTGAATTTACTCGACACGGAAAGAATGAATCACATGTAAACTCAGTTGATGTAAACTTGAGATTCGACGTAATTTTTTTTTGTTGCCATGGAGACACTTCAGAAGCTGAAATTTCAACGATTATATATTTTTGTATTTCATTAAAATTATTTATTTTTGAGAGCACCAGGAGCTTCGCAAAATATGAAATGGCTTCAATAGCTTAGAACAATTAAAATAAAACATTGTTTAAGTTTGTTTATAAAATTTTAAGAAAAACAAATATTCCAGTTATGAGTTTTATGTTGTGCTAGAAAAAATGAAAAATGTTAGATAAACCATCACAATTATCACACAGCTGAAAAAGTAAATCCAGACGGTTTAAAATTTTCTCTCAGTATAAAATACAGAAAACATAATACTTATGGTTAGATAAATCGATATTTCTTTTAAAAAAAATTTATGCTTTCAAAAATTTGATTCAAGTTAAGTATATTTTAAATTTAGCGACGTTTATCACGAAATTGGATTACAATTAAACAATTCAAGAAAATGTTAAAAAAACACTTTCTCTACTCCTTTAATACAAACTAGCTGTTAAAATAAAAAAAAAATGACGAACGAGTTTTGTCAATAAATACATTGATAACTTAATATGAAAATCTTCGAAAACTTTTTTGCATACATTACATTAAAATTTTACAATTCATCTCAATAATAATACCACAAACCAAGTGATGGTATAAATGATTTGCTGATTTTTATACTCCTTGAATTTTTGCACCCAAGCCCCCCCCGAACAAAAATCCTGGCTACGGCCCTGCAGCTATGATTTATTGAGATAAAGATTCGGCCCACTCTCCTCCCCCCGCCCGCAAAAAAAAACGGGTACAACCGGTTTTTAATGGCCCACTCGAGGAATGGGCCCATTTTTGGATGGCGGGGAAAATTTCCACAAAAAAAGCAAACCTCCGCAGGGTGAAAAGCTATTAGTGGATGCTTTTTTTTTTAGCTGTCGTTGTCGCTGGTGTTGTTGATGTGGTTTTCCGAAAATGGCGCGTTTCGCGACGCAATTTTGAAACTTTGATAAGCCCTGCTAATGGTGGCAAAGTTTGGCGCGTAAAATGCTTTTTCAAAGGATGGGGGAAAAGTATCGAAGATTATGCGGGATTTGACTGTCGTTTAGCCAAAGGGCAATGTTTTGTGGGAAGGACGATGAAATCCATTAAATTTGATCGAATTTTGGTTTGAAATAGTAATAAAAATAAAAGGAACATAAAGAAACACAATCACAATTAAATGTAAACTCAAATTCCACGCGTGACTTTCACTGCTGAACATATCCAGCAGGCAGCACTGCAAAACACTCCCCCACAGGAAATTTTCCTCACTTTTCCCACTATTTAGTCCTCATGCAATTCGATCATTACCGTGGATAATTGCACTCCAGACTACACTTTCCCAACCCCGTTTTTTTCACTCAGGTATATAGGAGCTGTTGATGGGGGCAGCAGACAACCACATCGACGTTCACGTCATCAGCGGTGGTCGTTAAAGGATCATCGAGCTTTTGACTAGGATGATCATTTTTTTTCTTAATCGACGTCAGGTTAAAAAAAAAAACAAAAATAAATAGTTGAATAATATTTTCATTCTACAATCTTAAGCAATATGCACGGTTTTGAAACTTTTATAAAAAATTTTTTTTTCGAAATGTGACAAATTTATCATTTTTTTTTAACTGATCGAACTAATATTTTCCGAGATAATTGTCAATTCGTCGCCATCGTGCTAACTTGTCGTACGTGCATTTTGGGCCAAATTGAGTTAAGAACGCCATTTTGTGCAGCTCACAATGCCTCACCTTTTGACCGTCACAGATCCCCAAAATTCGATTTCAATCCTGAGATATTCAACAAAAACCGAAAAAACTCCGTGCATTTTTGTCACTTTACATATGAAAGTAGTTTCAATCTTGTCGTGCTATCTTGTCACTCCATGAAAATTGATGTAAGTGCGACAAAAGGCCAAAGGGATTTCAGGCCAGGAAAGTCAGGATGCGTTTGTCGCACGTACAAGCTTGACCACCGTAAACATTTGTAATTATAACTCGGGACTCCAGCAACCAACTTCAACCAAACTTTGGGACAATGCTCAGAATGGTGAGCCAAGCAAAACGTGTTTGTTATTGTTTACATTGCGTGCTCTTGTTTTTGAATATTCAAGGTCAAACATTAAAACGCGTTTTTCTCGGAACGTCAAAATGGCGGGTGCGACAAGATAGCACGACGACGTCGAATTGATAAACTAAGAATAGCTGGAAAATACTAGGAAAATTATAATTTCCCTTAGGAAATTTTGCTCTCAATCATTATTGAATACCTAGCTGAGAAAATATCTTTTAATTTGGGTAATTAAAGTTTAAATAAATAAAAGCCACATTTTTAAAATTTTAAAGTAATGCGCATTTTGTTTTTTATTTTAAGATTTATTTATTTCTAAAAGAGCAAACAATTTAACAAAGTTTGGCTTAAAATTGGGATTGCTTGTATTCAATTTTGGCTGTTTGTAACTTGAAAATCATTGAAAAATATTTCTACTGGACTTAATCGCTTTTGTATTCAAATTAACATCACAGAAATATTTTTTTCCTTTCAAATAATTTTCAGAGAAAATATCTTCCTTTTTGTCTTTGAAAAACTGCTAATGTTTTATGGATTACAAAAAAAATAAAATAATATTTTTAAAAATGAAAAAATGCAAAAAATCTCATAAAATTTTAAGATCCATTTAAAAATAGTCCAAAACCCCAGTTTTGTTTGAAAAAAATAAATAAAAAAAAATCGCATAGAAAATCTTCTTTAAGGTCTTTCAATACCAGCTACTGTTTTATCTATTGAAAATATATATATTTGAAAAATGTTTAAAATCTACCAAATGTAAGCTAAAAAGTTAAGCGAAATGTTTATGTTTAAAATGCAATAACCTGAAAATATATTTTTGAAAGACCAAAAAAAGTATGCTTGAACACACAGAAGCTATTATTTTACATTTTATTTTCTAAACCGCGGTCATAGTAAAAGAAATTTAAAACTCATACATTTTCAAACAAATGGTCATTTTGAAAAAAAAAAATACAAACGCTTTCTGCAATCAAAATGTTTACGTTAGAAAGAACGTAAAAACAGAACCTTTTTTTTAAACCAATCTATCTTTAATTAACTGATCGAGTTGAGAAGAATGGAAAGATTCCAAAAATGAATAAAATCGTCTTTTAAATTGTCTGGTCATTTAAAAAATGCAAAAACTACAGATTTTTATTTATAACAAACCAATTCATTTTCGAAGTACAGGTCATGTTGAAAAAATACAAAAACTCCCAGATATTGATAAAATCATCTTTGAAATAGTCCAAAACTACACCCAAAGGAAAAATATATCTCAAAATCTGCAACAGTGGATTTGCTGCAGAAAATGTTATATTTTATTACATTTTTTGCAGCAAGCCCATGGATCATTTTTGCCCGCGTGTTAACACGTCAGCGATCTGCAGTTCTCACCAACACATATAATGCTGGCGCGTCCCCGAGCAACACTCCAGAGAGAACATTATGTTCGCGCTCTGTCCCTCACCATTCATCAAGCGTCCATGGCGCGGTGGTAGCGTGTCGGATTAGTAACCAAGAAGTTGGTGGTTCAATCCTCGTTCTGTTAAGGGTTTTTTTGTGAAATACAACCAAAAAGCCGTCGGTAATGTCGATAATTGTCGGTAACGGGCAAAAATGTCATACTCCTATATCGCAAAAAATGCATGAGGACAGATTTCATGCAGATTCTGATATACTTTCATGCCACCATGCATCACAATCATGCGACTGCCAGTTGGGTGTAGTTTTGATTGAAATAGATGCAAAACCTGATGCATTTTTTTATTCGTTGAATTCTGCTTCACAATTAGATTTCCAATCTTAGGCGAAATATTGGCTAAACGACTTTATACGAAATATCCTGCAAACCTTTTAATTAGGTTATACTGAGAAAAACTCAATTCTTACTAAATTAAAACTTTGGCTTTTTCTAAATTATGAGCAGTCCAATCGGTAAATCCAATAAAAATATTAAGGAAAATTTCTAACTTTAACAACAAAAATCATTTTTAGTGCTTTAAATAAAGATTCCCTATTTTATAATTGTCCCATATTTTTTTATATTTTTTTTGTATTTTTGGAACCTGTAATTATTTTTGATATATTTTTATTTTTCTATTTTTAATAAATTTATGATTTTTTCGATTTTTTTCAAAAATTGTCACAAATACCTTAAAAAATAAATTTAAATAATTTTTCTTTTCACTCCGGATAATCGAATCAAGAAAAAAAGTTTGTTTTATTGATTGTTTTTGACCGTTGAGCTTGAATCTGACCGCAAACATGCTCTTAAGTGATTTAGAATTTTAAAATCCTAGATGGTGGCCAAAATGGCAGTGAAAAAATATTGAAAAAAATGCATATATGGTAATTCAACATCTCAAATTTGACAAAAATGGGTTCGCAGAACTCGAATTTGTTGTAAAATGTAAGAGAATTTATAAACAGAATTTTTATTCGTCGGGATTCGATTATCCGAAGTCCCATTCAATCCTTCGGATAATCAAACTTCGGATAATCGAGGCTTCGGATAATTGAGTCTGGACTATATCTAATCTTATCTAATCAGACCCTAGCGCAGCCAATCTTTCGAAGGGATCCTGGAGAGTGCCTTCGGTTAGACGACGCCTAGCACTCTTCTTGTCATTTATTAACATTTGTAGTGCGCCATTGCATTGCAATGCATTGAAACATCACAAGCGTTGAAGCGGCCAGGCCTACTGCGTAAAGCCGTATCGCAGATATTATTCATAATTGGGAGTTTGAGCACTGAGTGTTCGAACAACAACACAATTCTGAATCGACAGGGGAGGAAGAAGCGTGGGGACACACCCCCATACGCTCCGAGATTTTGGTTGTATTCGTTGGGAGCACCAAAGTTCCCTCTGGGATGAGACATTGTATTTCCACGAATGCCCTGGACACTATTTGCCGTGGTTAGAGCGCCACAACTTGCTCTTAGTAAAAGTATTCCTAATTCCAGTCCAAGCCTACCAAGTCGTCATGGCCTAGTGGTTAGCATTTTCCTTACCAACCCAAAGGACGGGGAATCGAGCCCCGCCTCGAGGGACATTGATTTTTCGTTCAAATTCATCATTTCAAATTCTGTGTAATTAACTTTCTCGTTGGGAGCAGATAGGCATCGAACCCAGAACCATTCGCTAACAAAGCGAACACCGTAACCAGTCAGCCACGGCCGCTCCCTCATAATCGAGTCTCGACTTTATTTAAAAAAATGATGATTTTTGGAGTTGTTTTTTTTTTTTTGAAAAGGTCCAATAAACCAAATTTCCAGTTTTTGCTCTAAGGGTGTTTTTGAAACCGCCTTGAGTCAGGGGTGTTTAAAAAACACCTAAAAAGCAAAAACTGAAAATTTTGTTTATTGGACCTTTCAAAAAAAAAAAACTCCAGATTTCTACCATCATCCCAACGCAACATACTCCGAAATGAACTGCCCTAACAAAAAAATTTAGGACATGGGTTGAGAACCAGGTGAGGCCAGGAGGGCCAAGTAATTGTCACTCATTTGGCTCGGATTTTACATTATTCATGAGCGGGTGTTTATTATTCCTCTTTTCCACTCGTATGTGCATTGCATGTGTACTGTCTGGGTTGGTTGAAAAGAGCTATTCGAGCAACTCAACTTTGGTAGTGTTGGTCAGGAATGAGAAATATTTTTTTTTAATTTTATTTGGGTTGGCGCCAACAAAAGATTTAAGCTCCCTTATCTGGTGAGATATTGATACTTTGCTTTTCTTGTTTGGGAAATGTTTTAAAATCAATTGGTGACAGTTTATTATTTCCAGAGTTTTTTTTAAAGTCCTCTTAAATACTTAAATACTCAATACTTAAATAATGAATTATGTTGGTTTTTCGAACCTTAATGTTTACTTTCGGGTTATGGATCCTTGAGCTTGAAAATTCAGAATAATAGCAACTATCTTAGATTACATGTTCCCAGACTGCATCGAAAGGTTTTATAGGACATATTCGAGCTCAGCGAAATATTTTAAATTTTTGTTTCATAAATCGCTAAGTATGCTTATTTTTAATTTATCACAAAAATGTCGAGTAAGACTCGATAATGATGCTAGTACAAGGACTGGTGTGATTGGATTCGGAGTTTTAGTACCAAAGTTAGCCAATTCGAAATGATTCTAGAAACAGTCACTTTAAGGTGAACCACGCTTTGTTTTGAGAAATTTCGCGAACAAAGCTTATCAGGCCTACAATCTACACCGTGACGGTGCTAATTTCAGTTCGGTCCACAATGACCTGTTAACTTTTTTTGTTTCCAACCCTTATCTCCGCCTCAGGCACGCGCTAGCGCCTCAACTGATAAGACTGATCAAAGACATTGAACAAAAACATTCCCACGCTCAACGGTTTCCGCAGTCGGTCAGTTCTAAGGCAGCGGACAACAGCACACTCTACCCTCGCCGCAATGATTCTGCTCTCGCTAGCCCTGCTGGGGTTGATCCTGTTCCTGGGACTTCGCTACATCTACTCGTACTGGGAGCGGCATGAGTTGCCGCACGTCAAGCCGGAGATCCCCTATGGGAACCTCCGCCCGGTGGCGGAACGTCGCGAGTGCTTCGGAGTGGCCATCTCCGAGCTGTACAAGAAGTCAACGGAGCAGCTGCTGGGGATCTACCTGTTCTTTGCGCCAGCGATTATGGTGCGCGATGCGCGACTCGCGAAGCAGATCATGACGTCGGACTTTGCCAGCTTTCATGATCGTGGGGTGTTTGTGGACGAACGGAACGATCCGTTTTCGGCGAACCTGTTTGCGCTGCCCGGGAAGAAGTGGCGCACGCTGAGGAACAAGCTAACGCCGACGTTCACTTCGGGAAAGTTGCGTAACATGCTGCCGACGATTTTGGACGAGAGCAAGCGGTTTCAAGATTATTTGACGCGGGTGGTTGGTGATAAGGGTGATACGGTTGAGATGCGGGATCTCGCTTCGCGGTACATTGTGGACATAATTGCGTCGGTGTTTTTTGGCTTTGAGGCGGACTCGATGAACGATCCGGAGCATCCGTTCCGGGTTGTGGGTCGGGAGGCGGTGGCTGACAGCTTTTCGAACAACATTAGGAGTGCGGCCACCTTTGTGTGTCCGGGACTGCTGAAGCTGATCCAGATTCCATCGACTCCTCCGAAGATCTCCGGGTTCATGATTGATTTGGTGAAGCAACAGATGGAGTACCGCGAGAAGAACAACGTCAGCAGGAAGGACTTCTTCCAGCAGTTGGTTGATCTGCGCAAGGAAGATCTGCTCAAGGGGGAAGATACCATGAGTATTGAGGAGTGTGCCGCGCAGGTGTTTTTGTTTTACATCGCAGGTTCGGAAACGACGTCCGTCACCATAACGTACACGCTGCATGAGCTTAGCCATAATTCGAAGGCGATGGAACAACTGGTTGCGGAGATTGATGAAACACTTGCGAAGTCCAACGGAGAAATCAACTACGACATTGTCAAAGGAATGCGATACTTGGATGTGTGCGTGAAGGAAACCCTCCGGAAGTATCCCGGGCTGCCAATCCTCAACCGGGAGTGCACCCAGGACTTCCAGGTGCCACAGTCAAAGGTGGTCATCAAGAAGGGAACGCAGATCATCATTCCGATCTCTGCCTACGGCATGGACGAGCGATACTTCCCCGATCCGGACAGCTACATCCCGGAGCGGTTCTTCGAGGAAAGCAAGAACTACGACGACAATGCGTACCAGCCGTTTGGAGACGGTCCGAGGAATTGCATCGGTAAGTGTGGGTTTGGCGTTGGAGTGGTTCAAGCAATAACAATAATTTCATATTACAGGCATTCGAATGGGTGTGTTTGTGGCCAAAGCTGCCCTCATAATGCTGCTGTCCAACTTCACCTTTGAGGCCACGCAAGGACCGAAGATTGAGTTTGCCGCTTCCAGTGTAACATTGCTGCCAAAGGGTGGTATTAAGTTTAAGGTTGGCCAGAGGAAGGTCAAGGCTGCTTGAGATAGTAACTAATCCGGTGATATTATTAATTTTAAGTATTGAATAAAGAAAAATCGTTTCAGTTCCACAATGTGGAACAGTCAATTTCTCAGAAACCATAATTCACAATCACAAAGCAATCCCAGTCAGCATTCATGATTTATCTCACGACCCAGTTCCAAGCACTCTTCCGAGATATCCAACCCCCCAAGTACTCTAAAACCGATTATTTGGACCACTCCAGCCAGCCCAAAACCGCCTTGAGTCAGGGGTGTTTAAAAAACACCTAAAAAGCAAAAACTGAAAATTTTGTTTATTGGACCTTTTCAAAAAAAAAAAAAAAACTCCAGATTTCTACCATCATCCCAACGCAACATACTCCGAAATGAACTGCCCTAACAAAAAAATTTAGGACATGGGTTGAGAACCAGGTGAGGCCAGGAGGGCCAAGTAATTGTCACTCATTTGGCTCGGATTTTACATTATTCATGAGCGGGTGTTTATTATTCCTCTTTTCCACTCGTATGTGCATTGCATGTGTACTGTCTGGGTTGGATGGAAAGAGCCATTCGAGCAACTCAACTTTGGTAGTGTTGGTCAGGAATGAAAATTTTTTTTTTAAATTTTATTTGGGTTGGCGCCAACAAAAGATTTAAGCTTCCTTATCTGGTGAGATATTGATACTTTGCTTTTCTTGTTTCGGAAATGTTTTAAAATCAATTGGTGACAGTTTATTATTTCCAGAGTTTTTTTTAAAGTCCTCTTAAATACTTAAATACTCAATACTTAAATAATGAATTATGTTGGTTTTTCGAACCTTAATGTTTACTTTCGGGTTATGGATCCTTGAGCTTGAAAATTCAGAATAATAGCAACTATCTTAGATTACATGTTCCCAGACTGCATCGAAAGGTTTTATAGGACATATTCGAGCTCAGCGAAATATTTTTAAATTTTTGTTTCATAAATCGCTAAGTATGCTTATTTTTAATTTATCACAAAAATGTCGAGTAAGACTCGATAATGATGCTAGTACAAGGACTGGTGTGATTGGATTCGGAGTTTTAGTACCAAAGTTAGCCAATTCGAAATGATTCTAGAAACAGTCACTTTAAGGTGAACCACGCTTTGTTTTGAGAAATTTCGCGAACAAAGCTTATCAGGCCTACAATCTACACCGTGACGGTGCTAATTTCAGTTCGGTCCACAATGACCTGTTAACTTTTTTTGTTTCCAACCCTTATCTCCGCCTCAGGCACGCGCTAGCGCCTCAACTGATAAGACTGATCAAAGACATTGAACAAAAACATTCCCACGCTCAACGGTTTCCGCAGTCGGTCAGTTCTAAGGCAGCGGACAACAGCACACTCTACCCTCGCCGCAATGATTCTGCTCTCGCTAGCCCTGCTGGGGTTGATCCTGTTCCTGGGACTTCGCTACATCTACTCGTACTGGGAGCGGCATGAGTTGCCGCACGTCAAGCCGGAGATTCCGTACGGGAACCTCCGCCCGGTGGCGGAACGTCGCGAGTGCTTCGGAGTGGCCATCTCCGAGCTGTACAAGAAGTCGACGGAGCAGCTGCTGGGGATCTACCTGTTCTTCGCGCCAGCGATTATGGTGCGCGATGCGCGACTCGCGAAGCAGATCATGACGTCGGACTTTGCCAGCTTTCATGATCGTGGGGTGTTTGTGGACGAACGGAACGATCCGTTTTCGGCGAACCTGTTTGCGCTGCCCGGGAAGAAGTGGCGCACGCTGAGGAATAAACTCACGCCGACGTTCACTTCGGGGAAGTTGCGTAACATGCTGCCGACGATTTTGGACGAGAGCAAGCGGTTTCAAGATTATTTGACGCGGGTGGTTGGTGATAAGGGTGATACGGTTGAGATGCGGGATCTCGCTTCGCGGTACATTGTGGACATTATTGCGTCGGTGTTTTTTGGCTTTGAGGCGGACTCGATGAACGATCCGGAGCATCCGTTCCGGGTTGTGGGTCGGGAGGCGGTGGCTGACAGCTTTTCGAACAACATTAGGAGTGCGGCCACCTTCGTGTGTCCGGGACTGCTGAAGCTGATCCAGATTCCGTCGACTCCTCCGAAGATCTCCGGGTTCATGATTGATTTGGTGAAGCAACAGATGGAGTACCGTGAGAAGAACAACGTCAGCAGGAAGGACTTTTTCCAGCAGTTGGTAGATCTGCGCAAGGAAGATCTGCTCAAGGGGGAAGATACCATGAGTATCGAGGAGTGTGCCGCACAGGTGTTTTTGTTTTACATCGCAGGTTCGGAAACGACGTCCGTCACCATAACGTACACGCTGCATGAGCTTAGCCATAATTCGAAGGCGATGGAACAACTGGTTGCGGAGATTGATGAAACACTTGCAAAGTCCAACGGAGAAATCAACTACGACATTGTCAAAGGAATGCGATACTTGGATGTGTGCGTGAAGGAAACCCTCCGGAAGTATCCCGGGCTGCCAATCCTCAACCGGGAGTGCACCCAGGACTTTCAGGTACCACAGTCGAAGGTGGTCATCAAGAAGGGAACGCAGATCATCATTCCGATCTCTGCCTACGGCATGGACGAGCGATACTTCCCCGATCCGGACAGCTACATCCCGGAGCGGTTCTTCGAGGAAAGCAAGAACTACGACGACAATGCGTACCAGCCGTTTGGAGACGGTCCGAGGAATTGCATCGGTAAGTGTGGGTTTGGCGTTGGAGTGGTTCAAGCAATAACAATAATTTCATATTACAGGCATTAGAATGGGTGTGTTTGTGGCCAAAGCTGCCCTCATAATGCTGCTGTCCAACTTCACCTTTGAGGCCACGCAAGGACCGAAGATTGAGTTTGCCGCTTCCAGTGTAACATTGCTGCCAAAAGGTGGTATTAAGTTTAAGGTTGGACAGAGGAAGGTCAAGGCTGCTTAAGATAGTAACTAATCCGGTGATATTATTAGTTGTAAATATTGAATAAAGAAAAATCGTTTCAATTCCACAATGTGGAAACGGCCATTTCTCAGAAACCATAATTCACAATCCCAAAGCAATCCCAGTCAGCATTCATGATTTATCTCACGACCCAGTTCCAAGCACTCTTCCGAGATATCCAACCCCCCAAGTACTCTAAAACCGATTATTTTGGACCACTCCAGCCAGCCCAAAACCGCAACGTCCACTCCGCTCCCTCATGCAACAGTAATTCGAAATCGATTCACAATTCATGCCAGACGGCCAGCTGGATTTCAAATTTGCTACTTCACCGAATATTTCATTTGATTTATCCCAGAGTCCTGGCCCCTGGCCGAGAGGGCACAGTTGAGTTACGACTACTCCGACAGTGTGTGTGCGGTCTACAATTTGCAACAGTTTCTAGCCCAAAGAGCGGGATGATCCGTTGCCCCGCAACAAGATGTGATGTGCTCGACCCGGCAATCTGTGCCTGCATATGTGTTCTAAATGCTGGCAAATAAATCATGATTGAATTATGTTCATTAGAGAGCAAATAAATTTTGAATAGTTCATAAGCCGGGATGCCGCCTTCGGGTTGACCTGGAGTTCGCCCCTCTCTCTCTCTGTTGAGCCTCAGGAAGTGAATTTTCCGGATTGCACTCTCGGAGGCCATCAACAGGTCCGACGCTGCGATGACGAAGGCAATGTTGATGCACAGGGTCAATATTGAATCGATAAATGTTTGTCGAGTGCGAGAATGTGCTGACCGCTGGTGCTGAATGTGGCGATGAACGGTTTCTGGAGAATTCGGCTCGGATGGACGCTGGACGAGTAATGTCCTCGAGGGCGTGGGTGCATGATGGAATTTGAATTGCAATGAATGTGGAGTGAAATCGTAGAAGCGAATGTCCATGGAATTCGAAGTTAAAAATTGAATGTGTCTTCAAACAATAGCTCCAAACTTTTCTAAAAAGCTTAAACATCCACACTGTGGCACATTCAACAGCGCCCCCAAATCTCTTTGTTTACAATCGTCAGTATGCCGTTAAAATTTCACTAAGCTAACGAGCTTACAAAAACACTTCAAGCACCTGATCCCCCCCGTCTGAGAGGCCTGAAGTTTAAAAAAAAGAAAGAAGAATAAAAAAAAGTTCGCTCTCCTCTTGATCTTTTCTGCGCTTCTCTCTGTATGTGTCATAATTTACATTTGACGCGCTTACAAAAACGTTACTTAATCCACCTTTAGGTGGTTGGTGCCTTCCTCACATTCATATATGTCATCATTTCAACAAAATTAAACTTCATTACTCATTTCTATTGATAGGGTTTTCAGATCTTCAATCTTATCGGCAAGGTCTTAATCAAGTTTTTATCAAAATTTTGATAACCTTGCCAACAATGCATACAATATTTTTATCGCAAAATCTGAGACCCGGTTTCAAAAAAAGTACATTCTAGACTCGATTATCCGAAGGCTTTGGCAAAATTTCACTTCGGATAGTCGAATCACAAAAACATTATTTTTTTTCGCTGTCCTATTTTTTTTATTGTTAAAATTAAGTCAAGCAAAACAATGTAAATGGGACAATGTGAATTTGTAAACAAGCAGTCTGTCCTGCTCATGTCAGTGGTTGTTTACATTTGACATGAGCAGGACAGCCTGCTTGTTTACAAATTCACATTGGCCCATTTACATTGTTTTGCTTAAAGTTTGACTGCTTTTAAGTGATTTAGAATTTTTAAAGCCGAGATGGTGGTGAAAAAATCCCAAATTATTCGTTACGGGATAAAAAACGCTCGCCAAGCGCGCTAACAAACCGAACATCGTTGCGGTAGTGCTACTCTCCACCAGGATGCGTGCGCGTTTCCGTCGATTGTCTGCCAAGCTGGAACCGCTGGAACCACTGCATTTTGAAATGTCAAAATCTGTCTGATCTGATTGTTTACGATTCAAAGGAGGACGAGGAGGACCGAAAGTAATTTTCTCACAGAACAAGGTCCAGTTTGAAGATTAGGCAGCAAATTTAAAAAAGTGATTCTTACGTAAGTTTTACCGTTTATGCAGTTGAATCTGAAGAGTAACTTAAGCAATTCAAATTTTTCAGGATGTTCAACCTGGTGCACTACTGCAGCTGCGAAATTAATTTTCCTGCTTGAAGTCTACGTCAGCACCTCCTACACGCTCCGCACGACGGATCACCCGGCCATGTTTATGGAAAAATAGACTAAACTCGTCCACGGAGTCAGGATTAAAGGAAGTGGTCGTGGTGTAATTTTCGATTCTAGGCATCGGTTCCACGTCAATCATTTGCTGATCATGTCTGGCACGTCCGGGTAAATGGTCAGTGCTTGAGCCAGAATGAGCAAGCAGTACTACGAGTATTGGCCAAATGTTGGAATCCGGAACACGCCGGAACCTCTCCCCGTCAACGCCGTAACGGACCGCTGCCGGACCAGCTCAGCAAAGGGACGTTTGTTTTCTACCGGTATGGAGATATTGAGGCGGCGGGGTGCATACATTGTTAATAAAAATAAAGAAAAATATGTTGAGTCTCTTTTTTTTAAAGTGCCTTTATACTTTTTGATTATTCAACTAACGATTGCTCGCATGATGGATTCGGCCATCGTTTAAAAAATATTATTAAAACTGAAGTGCAAATAACTTTGGATAGGGTTTTCAGATCTTTGATGTTTTTGATTCATTGGAAAGCTATTTAGATTATCTAACTAACGACGAATCGCATAATAGACCCGGTCATCTTTTTCATCGAAATATCTGGAATCAGGCCTCAAAAAATGCGTGTAAATTACACTGAAGTGCTTATAACTTTCGATAGGTTTGTCAGATCTTCAATGTTTTGGGTTTCCTAGAAAGGTCTTTTGATTACCCATCTAATGACGGGTCACATGATAGATCCGGACAACGTTTTTATCAAAATAAATGAGATCCGGCCTCAAAAAAGTGGATAAATAACACTTAAGTGCTTATAACTTTTGATAGGGTTGTCAGATCTTCAATGTTTTGAGCTCGTTGGAAAGGTCTTTTGATTACCCATCTAACAATGGGTCGCATGACAGATCCGGACAACGTTTTCATCAAAATAAATGAGATCCGGCCTAAAAAAAAGTGGATGAATAACACTTAAGTGCTTATAACTTTTGATAGGGTTGTCAGATCTTAAATGTTTTGAGCTCGTTGGAAAGGTCTTTTGATTTCCCATCTAGCAATGGGTCGCATAATAGATCCGGACAACGTTTTTATCAAAATAAATGAGATCCGGCCTCAAAAAAGTGGATAAATAACACTTAAGTGCTTATAACTTTTGATAGGGTTGTCAGATCTTCAATGTTTTGAGCTCGTTGGAAAGGTCTTTTGATTACCCATCTAACAATGGGTCGCATAATAGATCCGGACAACATTTTTATCAAAATAAGTGAGATCCGGCCTAAAAAAATGGATAAATAACACTTAAGTGCTTATAACTTTTGATAGAGTTGCCAGATCTTCAATGTTTTGGGCTCGTTGGAAAGGTCTTTTAAATACCTTTCTAAAAATGTATAGCATGACGGGTTTTCTTACAAAAACCACCCTTTTTACAATCTTCGGAAACGTAGTCAAGATCGTTTTTTTAGCATAACTTTTGAAGTACTTAACTAAACTTGCTGATTTTAAATAGAGACCTATGGGACCCCAAGACGGATCGAATGAGACTAATACGGTCAAAATCCGTTCATCCAGTCCGGAGATAATCGAGTGACAATTTTTTTGTCCACCCACCTACACACATCCACACAGACATTTGCTCAGAACATGATTCTGAGTCGATAGGTATACGTGAAGGTGGGTCTAGGAGGTCAAATCAAGAAGTTCATTTTTCGAGTGATTTTATAGCCTTTCCTCAGTAAGGTGAGGAAGGCAAAAAGCACACACGTGTGTGTGTGTGCAAGCCACCACACCCTCATTTTTCAAACGCATACATAAACAAAAAGTCTGCAAAAGTTTTCAAAGAAAATATTTGACTTTTAAATGACTCTCACGGGAGCAACTGAGATAGACAGTGATGAAAAAGGCTCACGTACTTTCACGGACTGGGGAGAACGGCAGGTTGAATATTTTTACATCCCCACCGACACAAACACAAAGCGATGCGAGCACACGTGTGCGTCCTTTGTTTTATCTTTCTACCTTTTGAATGTTTCCCCTGTGGCATTAAACGCAACACCCGCTCCCCCCACCACCCCCTCATTTAATGGGGGGAGCAGCATATTTTGTGATTCTCAGGCGCTGAACAGAGAACACACGGGGCCTCGTTTCGGCACCTTGTTAGGCCGGGGTAGTCTGGGGCTTAACAACACAACACAACATACCGGGAAAAGTCACGAAACAGGATTTCATCATCATCAGTTGAAGAGTACACCGTCAGGAGATGATGAAGAATAGAGGAAGCCTCTTGGAGTTTGAAAATGGTGGGGAAATCGTTAACCGACAGCAGATTTTTGGAAGTGTTTCATTTGAGGTTGATCGTTATGGTTAAACAAGATAGGATTTCAATTCATCAAATAAGGTATAAATTTGCCTTGCCTTTAAAAAATACTAAAATACTAAAATCAATCATAACACAGGTATCGCAAAGCATTATAGAAGCATTCGTCTGAAGACTGTTGCCAATATTGTCCAATGTTTTTGTCACCCTTTCCCCCCCTCCTCCGTTTTTTCGGTTCGAAATATCAGGGGGCAAAAAAAAATATTTTTTTAGATCAAGATACTTTAAAATATTCTATGGAAATTAGTTTGAAATCATTTCAGCATGTTCGGGTTTCTTCAAAAATCATTTGACCGATTCTTCGGCTCCTTTTCAAAAAATTCCCAAGTTTTTTTCAGCGTTTTGGCTGTAGAGGCACAATTAAAGAAGAAACCCCCCAAGTAACAATTCAAATGCTGTATATTCTTATATGGTTTTAAAACAGTTTTATTGGATGCAACAATGTTTTATAAAAACTTTTATCAAAGCCAACAGGTTTTCATCTAGCGTAACCTTCAACATACTTTCAAGGTTTCTTCCAGACTTGACTTGGAATTCTACTTAGAAGTTTTAATTCAGTTTTTTAGTTACACTTCGAGATTTCCTGAAGAATACATGGCGAAGCTTGAATATCTTGACGAAGTCTGCAATAAACCTTTTTCGTCTTCATAAGGAACTTGACCAATCTTGTTGGATTTGAACTGTCACTTCAATTTATTCAGTTGTTGAACGAGAAACACAGTGCTAGGAGACGAATTGTTTTGATTCAGCTTTTAAGTGCAGTTACAAGTGATCTCTTGACGAAAAGTTTAAAAAAGTGTGCTGAGAATAATAAAAAGAATAAATTGGTGGTTTTGGTTGTGTTTTTTTTTCTACGAAATGATTACCGATTTACCGAATTGCCGATTTATTTCCAGAATTTTGTATTGTGAACAATTCGTTTATTGCAGAAATGGCGCCTGTGCAGTTGTTGCTTATTATTATTTTTATGAAATTAATAGTAATTTTATTTGGCATCGATATCCTGTTAGTTACATAATTATGTTTTTTTTCGCAATTTATAATATCGTAACAAGGCGTTTTACAAATTTTGTTTTTTAGAGTGTTTCGCAGACTTTTTAATGAAAACCTTCAAGACTTGATCAGAACAGTTTAAAGTGCTAATGGTTTTCAAAAAGAAATTGATAAAACTTTGAATTCAACAAGTTTTCTTATACAAAACCATCCAGATTTTATGCCGTGTATTGCTACGCGCTGTCATTTGCAATTTGCTGGTGCTGTTTGAGTGAGTTAAGCTGAGTTTTTTTTTTAATTTCAGTTAAGATTTTTGTTTCACAGATCATTTAAACGTTTAAAAAGTAATATTATTTGTCCAGTGTATGTTGTACAGGTGGGATCAAAGGTATAATCAACTACAACATACAAGGTGAAAATAAGCTATTCTTCAGGACAGTGCAGCGCTTATCAACCTGTGATGGTAATAGTGTTTACAATGAATTGTATATAAAGTGGCTTGGTTAGTGTATATTATGTAATAAAAACACCATTAAAACGAACAAACGCTGTTGTTTTTTATTGAATTGTTGTGAAATTTTGGCGATTTCTCTAGTCGGATCGTTTTGCAGTAATCAATGACAGGCAAGCGCTACGGTCTCAGCTTAGGCGATTGAATCTTGAATAAAACCAGTAGAAAGCTACATTATCCTGACTGAAACCTTAATAAATCACTCTTAAAACAAGTCATTCCTAGTCAGTTTTGAGAAAGAGCATTTAAAGAAGAAATGAATTTAAAACAGTTTCAAACAAGAATAAGTATATTTAATAAATTTCGCCATATTGCCTAAAGAATAATGTTACTGAAAAGCGTAGCCATGTTAAATTCTTGAGCAATGACCTTGCTTAAATTATTTTTTTAGGTAAAATAACAAACTTTTTCAAATGATTTGAGAAGGCGCGTACCATTTTTTCGAACTATCTCATAAAAATGTTCGATGATTTTTTTCGGCATTACCGTTACAGTGCATTACATGAGAGATTTGATCACTGATATTTATGGCTTTAATATTATTGACTTGTGAATTATTGTCGACCAAAAGTATTTTCTGATTCCATTTAGAAGAAGAATCATTGCCTTCGATAAAATAATCATGCATGCTTTTCAGTCTACGATACAGGCTTTTGGTTTCCTTGCAGAGTAATTGAAAATGCATTTTGTTCTGTTATAAGAATTTAAGAATTCTTTCAGGCTACACCAAAACTTATTTCCCAGCTAGACAGCATTATTTGTATCTTGTAGAGCTCTTTAAAGCATCAACAAAGCATACAATAAAATTATTCTGTCTCATGAAACTCTTCATTTTTGCTCTGGCTAACCTCCTAAAATAGTTCATTTTGGCTTTATTGCTTATTTAACTCGTATTTAACTCAGCATGTGGGACTAAAAAGCATTTCTCATACATTTTCCGAAGTATTCTGTACAACCTCTTCAAAACTACAACAAAACTAAAATTGTTACTTGGGCCCCCAGTGTTATTACATATTTGAAAAGATAATTGATTTCCCAACATAGAAATGGCATGCATAATGAACAATATTATACCGGTGCTTCTCCTGAAATGAAAATGTAGCGTGACGGGACAACATCGTAAAACTGGAATTTTAAAAGGCACACCAAAAAAATCGACACAGTTTTGCCAGATTGATTTTTTAAAACTTTTGCTCTTCTACAAAATTATCACAAATTGAAAAACGAATCTTTTGCTCCTTGAACTGAAAGATTTGGTTGAGATTTGAGTTTTTGCCAGCCATTTCTTTTCGTGACGGGACAACGAAAGGAGTAGATTTATGAAAAAACTCCTCTCCCATTCAATGACTTGCAGACCTTATTTGGTCAATATTTTTGGCATTTCAGATAAGAAAACGCATTTAAAGCACATTGCAATTATTAGATCATAATTTAAATGAAATTTTTCATATAAAAAATCACATTGAAAATTGAAAAAAGTGACATTTTGGTGTAGCTTTGCCAAGAATCGGTCATTTGGATTAAGCATTTGATATTAAACTGCTTGAAAACATTTATTTTTGTAAAAGATGAACATCCAACAGCAATCTGGAGAAATCAAAGTAGATTAATCAAATTTACATTTTAATTTTTTCCAAAAAATTTGACTTTTCAAAATGGTAATTTTTTACGACCAAAGCAGTCATTTGGCTTTATTTGTTTTTGTCCATACAAATCTGGGTAAATTTTTTGTCGCTGTTCATACTAAATTTGTATCAAAATATATATAAAAAAAATGTTTTTTAAAAAAGGGTACATAAAAAAAATAGAAAATGCTAAATTTTTTTGTAATTTTTCCAGTATACAAAAAAATTAAAAAAAAAAAACATATTGAAAAATAGTAATTCATCGCTGTTTTAATTGTTAAAATCAAATTAAAAACAAGTGAGATGTCTTACATTTTGTATTTATTTATTTTTGTTAAAACTAGATTCTATTTATAAATTGCTTCAAATAAAGTTATAATTGGCCCGATATTTTCTAAGCTACCATTCTATCATCAATGTATTTGAAGCAAATTTGAAGAACATTTCCTCATCTCAATGAAAAAGATATGTTTCGGAATTGCGAAAAAAATGGAACTAGTGTTTTTACTTTTTCAAATAAATTTTAAAATTTTGCTAAGGCTGGTCAAATTTCATTTAAAGTTTTTGTTCTAAGTTGGTCCAAAAATCAGGGGCAAAAAAATATTTTCCATAAAACTTCAAAATTTCAATGGAAATTTAAATGCAATCAGCTGAAATCAATTTAAAATGCATTCCCATGCATGCAGAATCATTTTTAGCATGTTTGAATTGTTTTTTAAAAAATAAGAATTTTTGAAAAAAAAACGCTGAAATTTTTGTTTTCGTCAAATCTAACATTTTTCGAAGACTAATGATTGCAATACAACTTAACTAGTATAAAATGCATTTTAAAACACTTTTTTGTATTCAAATGTTGAAAATATGGCTTGTTATTTCAATTTTTATGTTTTTTTTTTATTTTTTGCCCCCCGCCCCTCCCTTGCATTGCCCTAAAATCACATTTTTCATCAAAAAACATAACTTGAGCAAACTTAATTTGATCATACTGCTTATTTCTGATGACGCTCTAAGTCATCTTAAACATAAACATATCCATTTACACATGGTAATTTTTAATATGTTGTTATGACTAAAATTTGTATTCAAAAGTGTCAAAAGAACTTTTTTGAATTTGATTAATAGTTCTTATCTTATTTAAAATCATTAGGTATGTCGTTAAAAAACATTTTTGTACGATCACCTCGTCAATTTTTATGGAAACTTGTAAAGCCGAATGAATGATGAAACGGATTTTTTTTTTACATTTTTGCATACCTAAAAATCATGCTAAGTTTGAGCTATTGTGGCAAAAACTGAACGAAATCATTATTAAACAATTCAATTTCAATTTCTTAAGACGTTTTCTCTAAATAATTTGAAAAGTTTTTGTCATGATTTCCACATTTTTAAATATTACCAGAATACTTTCGAATCATTTGTTCGATTTTTTTTTTCAAAAAAGCTTCAAAATATAAAAGAAATAGAACGTTTAGTCAGCTGAAAATAATTTGAAATGCAGCTTACTGCATTTAAAATCATATTCCAAGGCTTGCAATATCAACTTTTAGTTTTTTGATCCCAGTTTTCCCTTGTATAAAGAAGGAAAATTCTTCTTTAACGGGAAAATTCAACTTCTGTCAGCAGTTATCACATGTCATGAGAGTTTTCCCTTCTAGAAGAACAAATTCAACTTCTATGGGAGAATTCGACTTTTGTCCACAGTAATCACAAGTTAAGAGAGTTCTCCCTTTTTTAAAGAAGAAAAAAACCACTTTTATCAGCAACCAACACAAAAAGACGAAATCTTTACTCTTACACATTAGGTAATAAGAACAGGAAGAACAGGTAGATTCCTAGTAGTTGTTCTTTTGACTGCTGGTACAGCTCGGAGATGGCCACTCCGATGCACGCGCGACGTTCGGCAACGGGGCGGAGGTTTCCATAGGGGATCTCCGGCTTGACGTGCGGTAGGTCATGGCGGTCCCAGTAGGAGTAGAGGTAGCGGATCGCCAGGAATAGAATCAGCCCAAGCAGGACGAGCGAAAGAAGAATCATTGTAATGATTAGTAGGTACAAGCTGGATTGGAACTGCGGAAATAATATGTAGTTCTTTGGAATGGTTTTGTTTGATGTTTGGCGATCTCTTATCAGTTGGCGAACGCCGTGCGCGCTTACTTGTTAAGACATGATTGTTTTCGCTGATAGCGAATAAATTGCAAACATACCGGTCATTGTTGACAAAGCTTAAAAAGCTAGAGTATAATATTATAGAGAAGCTTCCAATTTCGTTTAGAAAATTAACAGAACAAAAAACAACTCGAAATAAACCATAAGCCTGCTCTTCTTTGACCGTTAACGGGTTACCCAATTAAGGCACACCGGCTGGTACGCACCAAACTTCTTCGTTGGCCGTTAGGTCGGTGCGTTGCCGGCCATTAAAATGGCAAATTTATCGCCACCATGGCCTCCACCTCGATTCGGGTACCATTTTTGGGAAGTGAAGGACATCGCGCAGTAGGAGGCTCTCCCAAATTGAAATGGATGGCAATTATGCCTTTTGATGGATGAGCATTACACGGAGAAAAAAGAGTTCCCAAAATCGTGAACAAGCGTTCATGAAAATGGGAACCACGAACAAAGTGTTCAAATTTCATGGTACGTTTTTCAAAATCGTACCATGGGATTTGAACACTTTGTTCGAGGTTCCCATTTTCATGAACACTTGTTCACGATTTTGGGAACTCTTTTTTCTCCGTGTACGGAGCCAAACCTGGTGGTGGTTCTGCCCGGGCAGATATTGTCTCGTCTTGGTGGGAAGGTGGCCGAAGTCGTTGGCAGATATTGCGAGCTTCAATTACGATCCATTACCTGTATTGGAAGAGAGAGAAGGGAAGAAGGTCATCAAACTATTTTCGTTGCTCGACAGCAGGTTCGAGTGCCGTTCGATATTATTAGAAATGGTGTGTACTTTTCATGATTACAGCAAACGAATTCGCCCTTCTTTTGTGGGGTGTATTTTGTTAGTACTCTGTTGAGGGAGGAAGGAGGAAAACTTGGGGTGTTACACAAACATAAAATAACAAGCAAAATGGTGCGAGAAGTACAAGCACCTGTCGAGTTTCAACTTTTCCAATTACATGCCCAACTACCCGAGAGTTAAAGAGAGGTCTAATACAATACGTGACGAGGTTGAGAGTCTTCTAGTCTACAGTGAGATTCTGGTTTTGAATTTCTTTAAAATTTGGGCACTTCTGCATTTGAGCAAAGAAATGCTTTTAAACTCTTCAAATTATGTAATCATAACGTTTCTATAAATTCATTTCAAGCGTAGCAAACCATAATTCTAGTCCTACTGTAGCTTCCAACACATAGAAGAAAAAGAAAACATCCCAAGCTGAAGAAGTTCCTTGGGGCTAAGAGATTTTCCCTGGCTTTTCCTTCGGCAAACTCACCCAGTAGAAAGCCCCTCAATTAATTCGATTTTCCTGTATTCAATTTCCAGCTGATTTCTTCGTATTTTCTTCTCATGTTGAACCCAAAGTCTATCTTTTTTCCACTCACCCCGTTTCCCTCCTCAAAATTTTCCGGAGGTACCTTCGGCCTTAGTCCGAGGGGGTTTCATCCGATTGTAATTTGCTATGCAAAACGGTGTGTGTTTCGCCGCCCCAGTGTTGATTTTGTTTTCTCGAGGTTGGGGCCCCAGCTGCTGATGGTTTTGGTCTCGTTGGGTTGGGGGAGTGAATGTAATTTGGGCTAAGCAGTTTTCTTTTTCTTGCGAGACTTGGGATTTGGGCTCACCCTTAATGGGCTGCTGCTAAGTGATGTAAAACGATGAGTAAACGAAATTTGGGATTCTTTTGGCGTGAACTTTGGGCTTTCCCAGATAAGTTTGAAGATGGCTATCGGTCGATCTCTGGGCGAATATTTGATTTCCCCCTTTCGTTGAGGGGACGAAAAGGAAAAAAATTATCCCTTTTTTGGAGTACCTTTTTTTGGGGTAATAAAAGGGAACACAGAACAAATAGAACAAGTCTGACTTTGTTCAAGAGTCTGCAGTAATTTAAGGTTAGTTATTCTACTTGTTACAGTCAAAAGTCAAAAGATCCTCTTTTTCTGAAAAAAAGATAGATAATCTCTCACACCTTCTTTCAAGTTTGCCCCTAATCACATCAAAGCCAGAAAAGAAAATCTCTCAAAGCTTCCCAAAAAATAAAGCGAACTCTCTTTCCGAAGAAATCCCCTTTGCATCGCGTTCACTCCGCTGCTGGTGATTTCCATACCAAACACATTTGATAAGTTGATAAGGATAATCTGGCCAAATTGAAGGTAAACCGAGTGTGTGTGTGTCGCAAGGCTGATCGACTTGGCGGCGTGCAAGGCAGCCAAAAGGAAATGAAGTGGAAAACCGGGAAAAATAAGCAGAAGAAAGGAAAGGACCTTTTTCCCGATACGGCTCGACGCGCGGGTTGAATGTGTGTGGGAAAAAAGAGAGGCACTGTTTAAAAAGTTTAATGTTTTGTATTTTTTTAAGTTTACAAAATAAAAAGCAAAATTAGAATAACAATTATTTTTAACACAATTTGTTCACTAATCTACAGTAAACAAGTGACTTTTTATTTATTTGAAAATTTATTGATACATTTGGGAATGTTTGTCCTTCGATTCTGTTGTAGATCCTGACAAGGGGTGTTTAAATTTAAATTAAAAGCTAAGAGTTCTGCCGACAATTTTTTTTTCGAAATCATCATTTCGTCCCGTGTTCAAGAGGTCATTTAAGGCACCTTTTGTTCTACGATAACACTACACTAAAATTGTAATGGATTCCGTTTCCAATGCTTTTTTAAGATTCAAAATTGAAGACAAAATGGATTTTTGCGATTTTTTTTTGATCTTATCCCGTATAAAGTGAGGGGAGGGGGTATTAATATGTTAATTCAATAAAATTAGAGCGTCCAATTTCCCATCCTGGGAAAAAAATTCCCTGGAATTCCCGGGATTTCCCGAAAAAAATTCCCGGAAATTCCCGAAATTCAAGCAGAAGAAAATATTTTTTAAAAAAATTTTGGAACTGTTTTTTGAAAATACTCTGAAAAAAAAAATAAATAAATGAACAAACTCAACATGATTTTGTTAAATTAAATGTATTGTTTGGTTTATATATAATTAATCAGATTATCAGAAATTATGATATCACAATTATTTCTGATGATATTAATTTTTGAAGCAACTGGGAATAGATCTTGCTTAATGAGTATTAAATTATTACCATTAGGTTAGCTTTTAACAGATTGATGCTATTTCATCAAAACAATATTAACTGCTAACCTTCAAATTAAAATTGTGATTATTTTACGTTTTTGTTTACTATGATCAAATGAGATGTAAATCGAATTTGTGCAAAAATAATTAATTCAAATTGTTGAATACCTAGTACTAAAGAAAAAACAATTTCAAGTTAAAGAGTTATGCAGCACTGGTGCAACTACAGGTGTTAGAATGGTTAAATGTGGAAAATAGAAGACTTTTTGTGGAATAATTTTAATTTATCGTATAATTTAAATCATGTTGCATAATAACACAAAAAACATTGACTAATTACTTTCCATTGTTTGTTCTCAAAAAATGCAAAAATATATTTAAAGCTTGCTACAAATATTTGAAAACATTGGGTTGTTTAGAGTAAAACCAACACTAAAAAGCTTTGCTAGTTGTTCAAAAGCTGAAACTAGTAAATGTCATGAAAAACATAATTTCTGCATTTTTTTATCTCATTTCAATAAGCTGGTCTCAGAAGAAAGTTTAAAATTACCAAAATACATTTCCTTGTAGTTGAATGATTTTTTACATGCAGTCAAGCTGTTAATTGATCTTCACACTTATTTAAACCATTAAAGTTGATGTCCTATACAATTTTGTTGCATAATATTAATTAAAACCAAGATCATAACAATTTTCAACAAATTTGAAATTTCCCGGGAATTCCCGGGATTTCCCGGGAAATTGGCTGAAAATTTCCCGTTTCCCGGGAAATTTGTAACCCCGGGAAATTGGACGCTATTAATAAAATGTATCAAATCATGCATTGTTACAATTAAGAAAAATTGCTTATGCATTTTTTGTGGATGCATTTTTTGTGGATGTTGAATATTGTATTTATGTTCAATATACGTGCACAGTAAAAATAGGTTTATTTTAGACGGTTGAAATTTTTTTGGTTGAGTATTGCTTTTTTTGTAATTTTGCCTATAATACTGTTGAGCAATTCTCTACCAAAACCGGAAGTAGATTTTCAAAAGAGCCAAACACTCAATATTACGCCCATTTCTAATGTTAACCTTGATTCAAAAAAATTGAAAATATTTTTTTCGAAGAGATCGACAAATTTCACGAATGTTTCATATTTTAACATTGAAAATCGGACCATTAGTTGCTGAGAAATGGTCACCCATGGTCACTATTTTTAAAAAACGAAAACTGCAAATATTTCGCTCAAATCTAAATTTCGGTGGCTATATCTTGAAAACGGAGCACTTTTTCGACAAATCTGTAAAGTACTTTTCGATTGCAAATAAAATTTTACATTAAAAAAATCACTATTTTTTCAAAAATTTATAACTCGGCGGCCGATTTTTTGACCATGCTTCTCTATGGCTTAAAAGTTGCGGGTTTTTGTCCCCTTAAACATATCAAAGAATCTCTAAAATCAAAAAATATGTATTTTGGTAAATTGAGTTTTTGTGAAAAAAAAAAGTTAATAAAAAAAACGTTACTTAATCCACCCTTAGGTGGTTGGTGCCTTCCTCATATTTAGAGGGTAATGCTATCCAAAATAGATACTAAAGGAAGGACCTTTCAGTGTTAACTATTAACTTGATTAATTATTCATACCATCAGAATGGATAGTAAGATCTTCATAAC